>NW_025781905.1:0-95490 GCF_021130785.1 Homalodisca vitripennis | reverse complement strand
TTATGAAACTTGTGTTGGACATTGAACAAACGACAGCTGTTATTTATAATTTTAAGTCACAAAATAAAATAGAGCATATTTGAATGAGAATAAGCCACCACTAAACTCCAATAGCAATGTAAATTACAAAAATAAAAATTTGTTGACCATCAAGCTTGTGAAGCGTCCTGTAAAGAAATTAGTTAAAAGATTTGTCCTGAACTCTTAAAGGACAAAAGATAGGGTAAGGCTATTGATTATCAGGGCCCTAGTATCAAGGCGCTGCACCTTTTGCCTGTCGCAGTGGACCCCCTAGGTCACGTGACCGCATACGTCAACGAACCCCTGACGCTGACCCGCGGGTATACCCGCTTGCCACTAGGGGAGCGTTATTTGGGTTTACATCACTATTACACTATCAGTAGGAATAATTTATATTAGGAGATCCTTTATTTTTTCCTTACATATGTGTGATCTGCTAGAAACTAGGCACTATAAATATATTTCAGTTTATATCGCATTTGAACATTGTATACTAGCAACGCAAAAAGGCATGTTTGAACTCGCAGAAATGCAATACATTGAAAGTGTATAAGCGTTATTTGTTTTGGTTAAAAACAAATGTTTAGCGGCCACCAAGTTGCTATAATTAAATTAGTTTATCTATACGTTTATTGGAGGGAATTGGAATAAAATATTATTAATATTTCCCCCCTTGGCTTTTCTATACAAATGAAATCAAGTCGAATCATTTTAGAAATAAATAAATATCCGTCAAATCTACTTCTTTTCTCAAAATTTTTGCATCACATACTGATTGGTTAGATAACTATTATTTTAAATAATTTTTGATGGCCCTATAGTTTGAAAATTATTCTTGTGACTTACCTTAGGCAATGTAAATGTCTCTTACAGCAAAAAATGTTTTTCCCATATAATGTAATCTCAATTTGTATTATTTTAACGCATCATTACAACTTAGAAATAGCAGCTTGAATTTTGAACATTTTGTTTAAAAAATTATATGCTAACTTTTATTATAAAAAATTATATCCCCATTATGGAATAAATATTTTAAGTGCTTCTAAATCAAGCTGTTTTCTGTTGTTCTGATAAAAATGATTACCTTTTTAAAAAAATTTTTCCTCTTCTTAGAGTATGCCATTAAGTGATGTTTACCTATTGACTAATGAGAAAACAATCCATTATTGTCCTTTGTGTTTTAAAATTTAATATTTATACTTTACTGTATCTTACTTACTCTTTTGTCTGTATTCATTATGTTTATCCTCCTGAAAATGTAAAATGTACATGCCTATATATTGTATGTAAAAACAAGATAGATAGAGTTCTGGATTAACTATTGTGTGTATGCAATATAAACAAAGGACAAATATTATAAAAAACCCACACTGAAAATCACACACTGTATACTTTAAATTATTTAAAATATCAAGGGGAATACAGAAAAAGGGGGGTACAAGTGTTACCAGTTTTTAATTTTTTAAAGTCAAATTTTTTCATGTCCTGTAACACATTTTCCAAAAAACAAATGTTTGTCAACTAACAGCATAACAGTGAAGCACCACACAGGAACAGATGTAATTGCCAGAATCGGGTAACCAGGGAAAGGGGATCAGGAAACGCTATTCGAATGGAGTGGTGTTACTTTTATTATCATTTAGATATTGTTGTTTCACCTCTCTATTCTTGATATACAAAGCAGTTTAATCTATTTTTTAGTAGTCTAATATTTATGAACAAATACACTAGTATTTTTGGTTTGTTAAAAATAGGCCCCCTAAATATTAAAATGATTTGAATTAGGTGTATGTTAGCTGACCAATAAATTAAAATGCTCCATTATAAATTTTATCGTCTAATTATTTTAAAAAATTTAATACATTTAAAAACATATATTGTTGTAGTTTATAAAATATAAATATGTTCTACTAATTATTAAAAAATTATTCAATTAGTTTCCATAAATTACCACCAGATCTACTTTTGTAAATACAATAATAAAGAGCATAGGGTTCGATCGATTATAATTGTAATACAAACTCCCTTGTTAATATCCCGTTCACTAATGTATTCGAATTTATATTTAAAAACAGAGAATAAATATAATTGTTTTCATTTAACTATAATAAAATAAAATGTTGGTGAATAGAAGGAGAATAATATCGTCAAGTGAAGTTAAATCGAGAGGGATATGATGGTATAACATACTTTCTCTTAGTTTTTAGAAGTCATTTATATGAATAGAATTATTATTAAATCATGCTTCTAATCCAAAGTAGATATTTTCTATTTATTAAACTTTCTGAGTTAGTAATCTAAAATAACCCTCCGTAAGTTTTAAGAATAACCCATTAATCGTTTTCATTTCGTCAAATATTACAGGAGTGAGTCGAAATTAATTTGGTTATACAATATTTTAAGAGGTGATTGTAGACGAGCTAAAAATAAGAAAAAAAAATGTACTATATAAAAGTAGTGTCCCGGGCGAAAAACGCCCTCCATTACCTGAGTATTGGACTGGGCGCAACGAAATTTTGCTTTGTTTTAGATTTCACATGGTGAAATTAAGTGATTCTGAAATGTTTTGATGGTTCTTACTTTTGTAACTCAAATAAGGTGGGGATGGATTCTATGAAGGCAAAATCGATCCCATTGCAGAAACTCCGATTAAAGAACATTTCTAATGGATATAGAAAAGTTAAGCTAGGACACTCTGGCCTGTTTTTGAACCTCGTGTCGAAAACTCTTAGATTACAGATCACTTTTTTTGTCATGCACTTGTTGTTTGTACTTGTCTGTAGAAAATGGAGTTCTCGTGTATTTTAAATCAAATAACTAATATGATATACCGTTGACATATTTTGGACATTACGGTTGTAAGATTTACAAAAATTCAAATTTACAAGAACAACTGGAACCCGTAATTAATTTACAAAAAGATGGGGGTTTCAAAAAGTTCTATCAGAAATGTAAATTTACATTCAAAATATTTAATTAGTGATACTTTGTGGTTTACACACATAAATATCCTATCTGATTTTTTTTAAACATTCTTTGGGGGAAAAAAAGTATATGTCTGAAAATTCCTTCTTCTCGAATTTGATCTAAACTATAGCGTGGACAATAAAACCCTTTTCTAAGTCTAGGCTTCTAGATATATGCAAAACTGTTAAGTTTATTATCGTTTTGATTATAAAAATTTAATAGCACCTAAATAAGACTTTACCAAAAGTTTGATTTATTTGTTTAGCACAGACAAAGATTTGTTTATGATTGTTTACATGAAACTTTAGTTTCTGTAGGTGTACCTAAATTTTTTAAAACACTGGGTTTTTTTAAATTTAATAAACTTTACAATCAATGAATTGTTTAATGATTCCATCATGCCAACTGTTTTAGACATTAAAATATATCCTGTGTTGCGGGGTTTTGGGCCTCATAAGATGTAGCAATAAATGCTTAGTTTACTTTTATAATTTTCCATTTTTATTCTGTTTATTATCCATATAGTGTATGTGCAGGCATCTCGGTTGCATGATAAAATGTCCTTTGTTACTTTTATTTCTTATATAAATATTAGAAATAAAGAACATCCATAATATGTCCATGTTAATCCATACATTTATTTTATAAAATTGCAATATACTTCTTTAGTAAAATTTTATATTAGTTACAGACAACTGCCACAGCATGTTGGCTAAAACATAAAAATTGTTTGAATAAAAAGTCTTTAGATAAGTATACTATTTGTGAGCTTCCGTTATTTTAAGGCTTGCGTAAGGAATTTATTACTAGCGTATGATGCTAGGAGGTACATATGATTCTGTACATCCCTAACATTCCCCACCCTTTTCCTCCCCCATCCTATCTCACAAATGCGCCTCTTGTTACCTGGAAAAAGCTTACTTATAATTATTGTAATAACTATCCCGGTGTCTTCAGAATGTACTTTGAAGGTACTTATATTTATTTGTAAGCCACTAACTTTTGATTTATTTATAGAAGTTAAATTATTAAAGGATTATAAAAGTGTGACTTTATTTACTATTGAGACACTTTTCCTATTTAACTGCTTATGGGAAATGTCCAAAAGCTAAACACTATATTTGTATTTTGTAAGGATAGAAGAATATATATAAAAAATTGTTTAATATGTCATTGCTACACATTCGTATATAAAATAATATATGTTGCATTTGTTCGTTTTTTTAATCTTACTACAACTATGTGCATATTTATACTATTGAAATACATAATACTTTGAATCCACTGCGTCTGCCACTACGGTTAACAGCAGGCGAAATATTTTATTGGCTTAAATTTAAATTTCAATTTTAATACTTTTATTTACTTAATATAATATTACAAACTTTGTACCAATTTTTAAAAAGGAAAAATTCTGATACAATATACAAACATCTAACAATACGCATAAGTTTTCTTTGTATTTAAGAAATGGCCTTTATCAAAGTTTAGTGTTAAATAATTCTGTTCCAAATTAGGGTTGTAGCGTTGATTATTACATATCCAAAATCTTCAACAAAGACTTTGCATTTGTATAAATAACTATTGTAGAATCAAATTTAGACAATAGGTTATTAACATATCAAGTCGTGCTGTTATCCCTCTAGTTATTGCCATCCCAAAACATAATAATGTAGACATACATCAGCCTAACGGGGAACAAATCTTATTATTAAAATATCTTTTAGAGATTAAATAATTTTGATTCATCATTTTTTGTGCCTCGAAAATGTGATTGTGTTGGGGTAATCAGAACCAACCATGCGGTTAGCGTTTTTTAATAGTATGTGACGTCAGACAATATAAGGGGCCGGCGCGAAACGTAGAGCAGAAGTTTTTGAGTAGAATATTGTTTAATTATCTCATGCCGAAACAAAACGGAGTTATAATTTAGTGTTTCTAAATATTCTAAAGTTCTTATGTCTGCTGCATTTTTCAAAGACTCTCTTGATCAAATTCACAGTACGTCTCGGAATTTGGCACCAGTGAAACATCGATTGTGATGGCCCGAAGCAGGACCAGGTTCAGGACTTACATGGATGAGTTACTCTTTAATTGAAATATAAAATCAGTAGATTATCACTATGTTTCTCAGGTCCCCGAAAAGCAGATTATTATCCAAGTAATGATAAATTATGTACAGATAAAAAACAAATAGAATAGTTCCCAAAAATGTAGTGCTAACAAGTAATATGAAATAAAATTGTTAATACACTCCATTGTATTTTAAAATTTTGTGTAATAAGCTACTAATTGTGGGGTTTTGGTGTTATATACGCAGCATCTCATTTGTTCCCAAGGTACCAGAGAGAATCAGTTTTCAATATTTAGACAAGATCGAGACAGTACGAATACTTTTTAAGCTTATCACTTAGATTTATTCTCAATATGTATGTAAATGTTCATGAGGAAACATTTTCTTTATTTATTTGCCAGTACAGGCAATCTTTCCTGCACTTTCCTCGGGGAAAGCAAGATAATCTTATTTGAGTTGAAATTAGTCAATTGCCTTTCTTGTTTTTATTTTAGCCAGTTAAAGACAGTAACTAATTTTTTGTTTAACTTGTATCAATTCAATAATTAAAAATCAGTGCCAACGAATTTGTGAACATGAAATATGTTCTAGAAGTTTAATCATTCTATTAGTTATGAATATTCATCCAGAGCCTTTTACAGGCAGATATAACTAACAAACCAACTAAAATTTTGCAGTAATAGGAGTATCGCTAGTTAGTAGTCTCTTGCTAGATTTACATAATAAAAATAATAAGGTAATGAATGTAATTCTGTTTTCAATGACGATAAGAATAATTAGTTTTTGGACCTCAAATAATGTGTCAGCTAAACTTCAAAAATCAACACGTGCATCCAATGGCACACATTTTCGTAAATTAATGTGAGTTTTCCAACTAAATTTCTCTCAGTACTTATTTAAATGCTAGAATTGAAAAAGGCTGAGCTCCGACGTGGCCAAACCAAATCTGCTCTCCAAACCTCTAAAACGTGCAGTTGTAACAAGTCCTTCGTATCTAAACAATTCTGATTGTCTTTTTGGAGTTCGAGGATCTCGTCCATTTTGTGTTTGTTCCGCCAAGAGAAAAACTGGCAACGCAGTTTTATCTGGACGGCGCTCGAGACTGAAACGCCAGATACAGATTGCCCTTATGAGGCTGATATTAAAGTCTTCTTTAAGCTCCATTCACGAACAACTGAACACCAGCACACGGCCTTCGTCGTCTAACCTATTACTTTCCAAAACCAGAATAAAAACCCTTTCCGTGGCTGCACCAGCCTCCCCTTACAGCCCCTTTATATAGCTCGTGTTATTTTATTTCTCACGAATGAAAAAATAGAGGTGAAGGGAATAGGCGCAATGGAAGAGGTGGGGGGAACATCCAAGCTGAAGTTACCAAAAGGGGGCTCTGAGAGGCATATTACAGATAAGAGGAGTTCCAGGTTGCTTTTTCCAAAGCGTTTGCGATGTAACAGGGATATTCTACGCAGGTGTATTAATGAGTGAAAGAAGGTGAATATGGTTGAAATATTTTGTTCAAATTTATACTAAATCGCATGAATAAATCCAGTTTTGTTTTTTAGAAACATGTCATTATTTTTCATAAATGCGCACCCTGTATCGTAATTTTCCCTCATCATTGTGTACAAACTGGGTGCCCACTAACGATGTTGACAAAATTCGTTCCCAAAAAGCACAATGAGTTTACCTAGTCTTTCCATAACAACGATATGGTGGGAAGGGCTAGATTCACGGTGTATGTTGCTGTTGAACGTCTCTCACCGCCTTAATGCAGCGTATACAATCTGATGCTTCCTTGCAGATTTGCTTACATCTTCGATCTTATGTTGTATAAAGGGAAAAATAAAAAATATAAGTAGGCCGACCGAAAACAAAAATACGTTAAAAAAACGAAACCCCCCTTTTCATCGTTTGACACATTCCCAGCTTCCTCACTGAAACCACCTTATCACTATACCTGTGTAAATGGTTTAGAAGATTTTCCCTTGTCAACGTAAGATTTGCTCTTGTGGAGCATGGTTTTATTTCAGTTGTGACGTAATAGGAAGATAAATACTGGAGCCAAATCATAAACACTCACAAAGACTGAAGTTCTCCTTTTACATTGCTTGAGTTACTGCTATTTGAAATTTTTTAAGTAGTGCATGGGAATCTAACGCGATCTGACTGAGAGTTCGCAAAAATTTTTTTAGGCTCGTTGTATTACATCGTGATAGACATCATTAAAATACAATTAATTAAGACATATTGTTCATATTAAACTATATAATTTTGGAAATTTCGACTTTGTATTCATAGGGTAAAAAAGTGGTTCATAAGATAGATTATGTTAAATTTTATTGCCAAAATTTAATATGAACATGTTGACCATTGTCCTACAATATATAAACAATTTGGTAATTATATTGTCGGTTGTTGTCAACCCTTTGGAATTAGTGTTTTTTGAGCAAAGCTAATGACTTAGTAAGCGACACACGCAATTTTCTTTTTTCCAGTAAATTTTAAAAAAATTTAAATTGTATGTATAATTTTCTGCATATCCGGTCGGCCCTGGTCATTCAAAAATTAAATGAGCTACTGAGTTGAAATTTTGCATGCACCCTTAGCAAAGACTTTCATTACATGGCACATAACGAATGACACGAATATTTTAAAATTGTGGCGTAATTTTGCCATTTTTACATGTTAGAAGTCTGAACACTACTACTCCTTAGTTTCCAAGCTACCGCACCGCAGTAACCGTTGAAGTCTAGAGTGTAGTGCCATTTCCCATGACCTCATTTACGAGGCTATTATTGAAAAATATTTAATTACAAAGGAATTATAATACATAATGTCAAAGCCCTATACACTCCATCTAGTGTGGTCTATAAATCGAATATTGCGAAACTGAAATATTCTCATGTTGTGACTGGATGGGTACTGGGAATTATTTTCATGAAAACCACAGATGTTCTATCGCACGTGAGCCTTTCCCCCTCTTTTTAAAAGAAAAGGATAACATAGAGCCAGGCCCGGCAATCAGAAGCAAAACAGAACAGGGAGCAGGACAATAAATAATTTTCGAAACATTCAGGACCTTGAAGGTACCTATTTTGACTAAAATGGAAGTACACAGAGTCCAAGTTTCCAGTCGGAACGAATTATTAGTGGACGAATGAAGAGTTTAACACAAGCCACGCATGAATAAAGTTTGTAAATGTAGTAAAATTACAAGGAAAGTGACTTAGAACTGTCAGCAAGAAACTCATAATATCTTCACAGTTTCAGAATCATAAATAGGTGTTTAAAGTTCCTAGATAATTTTACCGTTTTCACTTATCTTAAAATTAATTTGAGAAATACCTCACGGCATGATTTCATCTAAAAGGTATTCAATGCTGACGGCTTGATAACTATTAGTTGCAATGAAGTTAAAAGCATACGCAACTGAATTATTATATTACTGTCCTAATGACTGTTCTCGACAATTCGGAATATGAGATATAAGTACATCTTAGTACTTTAAGGTTATTATATCTATCGAACATGTTTACGTATGGCGAGAGAAATCAGGCTTAAAAATGGGGGGGCTAAAACGATACATTCCAGAAAATACAACTTTCCTGTATAAATATCAGAATAGTATTGATATCTATGTTTCCCAAGTTACATGAATCTGATTACTCATATTATCAATGGAAATGTTACTTACACTTCAGTTTCCAAAAGAATGACGGAGAAGCACGTAATTTAACACTGCATTTTTACACCCCGGCATTATGGGTTAGGTGTTTAAACATAATTGTCTTTAACTATTGCATACAAGTACTTGACGTACGTGATCGCATTACCTAATAAATATAATATTATTCATTTCAATATAAAGTGTGCTGCTAAATGAGACTCAACCATATATAGGATTTTGGATATTGAATGGTGTTTTTTAACATTTGGAGGTTTTCTTTTATATAATAAATTTAAGGTAACTCGATAGTATTTTAGAGGTTTTCTTAAATACGACATATGGTATATTTATTTTTTGTTATATATTAAGACAGTTTTAGGACGTTCTTTACTGTACTTAATATTTTCAGATTAAAACAGCCGCTTATTGGATGATTAAAGTGAGTCTACATTACAACACAAGTTTTAAAAAAGTAATGTACAGAAGTGTCCAAGTCAACACCTAGCTAGTTCTCATGTGGTGCTATGCAAGGTTTGCTGTAGAAGGACTGCGTAATTACTACAACCCCTCAACACCTGAAACCTGTCAAAAAGTAGGGAACGGGGGAGAACGTTTAAATGGCAAGGTTTGACACTATAAACATAAGGATTAGGAAAATATTATATTTTATAAAGTTCTTATTCTACAGGTTTTAATGTTTCGTTAGGGTGTTACGCGCTCGCATCATTTTTGAAGACCTTATAGCATAAAGAATTGGCGAATTTTTTACAATATCCGGCTAACAAATATTTGCCTGAAAATGGCTAATTTACTCTCTTCACCATAATTGTTGGCTGACGCGTGATATCACTACTCACTTACGAGATATTTTCAGATTGGAATATTTAAATGGTTTTACATCAAAATAAAGGAATCTTTTATAAAGACCATAGGCTTAATTACTGATTTTTTACACATGGTCTATCGCAGTCGCTTACAATACTTTCTTGTAATGTAGAGATCTATACCACGCGCACGCATCTAGAAGCATAATTGTGTTTGCGAGGATGGAACACGCGATGTTCAATTTCTATTTTTGAGAGAAAATTTTTTATACTTTTTTACGAGAAACTCAAAGCTGTCTGGCTTACCACTCTAAATATTAGGCTACAGGATAAAAAATAAGTGCAAAATAAATCCTTTGTCGGTTAAGTCTGTATGTATTTATTTATTATATAAAGAACATCACTGGTAGGATTAACTTATGGACTCTTAATAAAGAAACAGTGTATGTTCCTACAAGATAGTTTCATCATCGAAAGGTGTCTTTTATGCTATGGAAGGAAACTAGGTAGCAAGTTTGCATGGTATATTTAAAGGTCTTCGAATTGTTCAGTAGTAGATATATTAGAAATTCACTCTATTCGTTAGCACCTGGAGGAACACAACCGAAACTACAGGATACACGATGTAGAGGCACTCAGAGATGACGGACCAGGACCAACAGTGAGTTATTTATATTTTCATAGGTTTCTGGCTCTCTCTATCTCTTGATTACCAACGGTATCGTTGTTATCTATTTTTTTCCTATGGACCCATTTTTTTAAGATAAATATAGAATATACATTAATACATGTATAGTTGGTTTAAAGTATAATAATAACTATAATAAATATATTCTTTAAAATATTAGTGATTAAAAGTATACAGAAATTTATGATTGCTTACTTATTTCATTCAATTATTATATCTTGACCATTGGTAAGATTACTATACTAGAAAATATAATCCGCATGTCGTTTGTTTCCGTAAAAGCCTGATAGTCGAGTATATTTTTTCGGTATATAATTTGCTTTTGAAATGATTTTTGTATTTTTTAATTTTCCATGATACTTGTAAAGGTGCATCGCCATATTGGTTTGTATTTATCCAAGGACACTGAACGACACTTATGACGTTTGAATCTAGTTTGATATACTTTTGATGAGAGTCATAGAATCCTTTTAGGAAAACAATTTTACAACTTAGCTCATGTGTATAGCTATAGGGAGGATTTTATTTAGTTAAAGCTAGCTGACCTCATCCGAGACTTACACCTCCAGTTATAAGATAGATTCTCGTTCGTTTTTTATAGAATATGGACCGTTGTATGGATTTTTAGACCTGCCAATAATTCGTCGGAAGACATCTTTTTATTAACGGTATTAAATCTCCAAATGTAAAATGAAGGATTCTAAGGAAATTATAATTTTTAATTTCCTTTTATCGCTTTCTCTATTAAGCGTATAAATCTGATAATCTTTTCCTTTATAATGATTAGATTTATAAGGAAATTATAATTCTTACTAATTTGTTTTATTACACTCTATCTTTCTCGTTATAGAATGATGATTATAAGGAAATGTATTAAGATTATAATTTTAATCACTCATTATAATCACCAGTTCATTTAAATCTTATGTAACCAAAGTGTGACTCTAAAATTATCCTTTCGGTAGATGGTTTTAATTTGTCAGATTGACTCTCTCATTTTTAGATTTTAGCCGATGGGCGTTTTTCATCACAACGTCTCCTTCTAGTATTGTAGAAAGTTATAATTTTTTGAAAGTGACGCATCTGAAATGTAAGTAATGGAGCGTATTTATATTAGTTCTCATTCTTTAATTGATATATTTGTTCGTATAGTTGTGGTACATGATTCTGCCAGGAATTTGCAAGTGAATTTGAGTTATTTAGTTTTTAGATAGGTTCACTAATTTTCAACATTTAAGTCGTTAGTTTTTAAGCAATTTTATGTGTACGATTATCTTGAATTTAAAACATAGGTACATGCGACCGAGCGTTGTGATATGGTTGAGAGGTATTTTAGGTTTATGAAAAAAATTAAATGAGAAACATTTTTTTTGCATAAATTAAAGGTTATTGACACGGTTTCGAGTTTGTGATTTTTCTATTCCCGGGGATATAACCATCCTTAGGAAGTACCATTTGTTAAAAATGTAAATTTTGAGTCATTGTTACTTTTGATGAAAGAGAATGTTGCTAATAGTACACTATTCTAAGAGAACAAAAACACTCCTCAGTTTAGATAATGCTCAGACATCCTACCCATGTCATTAACACACTGTATTATTTCACAATGACTTTAATTACATAGGGATTCTAAAATCGCCAGTGGTAGGAGAGTACGCCTAAAACACCTATTACTCATAAAGCGTATGCACTATCAAAATTTGGATGTCACAATTTTAAAGTATTCGGGGCGCATTTTATTACTATAAGTTGAGTTGGAGATAAAAAAAAAAAAAACAACAGCCCACCCACACCAAAAACATTTTTTTATCTCCATGAGACAAAAAAGAAAAATATAAGCTATGAGTAAAAGGATTTCTTGGGTATGGAGAAGCTCAGTACGAGCGCTAATTCTTTTGATGGAAATGCGCAAACTAAATAGAGTACTCGTATGCTCTGATTCTACTAACGGAATAAAACTATTTATATATGGTTGCATATGCATAGTTCTAACGATCATCTTTTGAGGAAGAGTAACAAGAACACAGATTACATTATAACTGTTCCCTTCTCGAGTTAAGTTTTACAGCGTGGGCTCTGTTTAATTAATTACACTTACGGAGCAAGTTAGTTAGGGTTAGAGTAACTACCTACTTAAAATTGCGACTAAAATATAGTCTTGTTCATTGTATAATAAACACTTTTTCCTATTATTCTCCATTTTTTCTTATTA
Source organism: Homalodisca vitripennis (assembly GCF_021130785.1). Lineage (NCBI taxonomy): Eukaryota > Metazoa > Arthropoda > Insecta > Hemiptera > Cicadellidae > Homalodisca > Homalodisca vitripennis. The sequence goes on along the minus strand of NW_025781905.1, from coordinate 83,037 downwards.
TCATATACGTGAATTTATTGCTATTTCTATATATCAAGATCTCCTTTATCATTGTTATTTAGCGCAACAATTTACATTTTATTTAATTTATTTTATTCATACTTCGTTTCTCTTGTACAACTTTAAAAGTTTTAGCCACATATAGACGAAATGTGAAATGAGAACAATTTACAATGACTTAGCCCTTAAACCAATGTATGAGACATTGAAACTTATCATCGGTTTGTTGCACTTTAATACAATTTTGCATTTATTCCTTCATAATGTTAGCTAAGAAGCGTCTTAACTCTGTAAGAAATGATGCGGAATGGATGAGAGATGGACAGAGAAAATGGGGATAAGATTATAGGCATAATAGTGAGACACTGATCATTTTATTTAACCTATCACGAATGATACGATTCGCGTTAACGTTGAAATTCTGATATAATCGTAAGAAGAAACGAATAAAACTACTGGAATGTAATGAGATTCATACGTTTTAACTGGTTAAAATGTAACTGAGTGTACAAGAAATCATAAATAGAAAAAATTATATATTCTCGAACAGTTAGAGGATTGCAGATTACGTTCTAAACAACTTTAGTCCTGGTATAGACAGGCGCGTATGATCCACAGCAAGATGCTACCGGGCAGAATCAAATTTTCATAGTGGGAACAGGCGGCCTTTAGCCCGGACAAGACTGAGCCTCACTAACAGGTTTGTGCATGCCTTTAGATGTCCTCGGCCGTCGCTCGCGGCTAATGGACCTTCCTGGCGAAAGGACACTGGGTTGTCCGTTCGAACCTCCGTAGCCCTTAGGTATGTAGGGCTGTGCAATAGTTCCCGTTGAACGAAGGATTCCCAGTATGCGCGAGCTAAAATGTGATTGAATCTCATCATAAACTGGGAAGACGATTAAATGTTTCCTATTTCCTTTTAATATTAATAACATTCCAAACAATATGATATACAAAGACATATTCTCTGTAAATTGCTTAACCTTAATACTTCTGTGATCAATCGGTTAATTTTAAATTCTATGAAACAGGTACCAAACTAATAACAACTATATAACTTCTTACATGTTCGATAGATCAACTTCACGGGTCGTAGTCTAACAAGTTTGTCAAGGTTTATTAACATCAGACAAGTATAAGTCTTCTTGTTATAGAAGGTGATATAATTTGGTTGAAGTCCAATGTATTTAGCATGATTTTTGATAAATTAACAATGGAAATGCATGTTGTAAAATTATCACCGCGCTGATTGCGAGTTCGTGACTGCTGTTTGTTATGTTATATGTTTATTAATACAATTCTATCTATCTCATTCAAAACAACGACTATTGTTATAGTTCGATTAGTCTAATTTTGATAAAATAGATAATTGTAATTATGTTGAATAACCCTGACCCCAAAGAATCTTCACATGTGTGGTTAGGGATGTGCCGCTCTTCTGGAATCAATAAGGTTGGCGAGATTTAAGTGACCCAGAGATATTTGTTGTGCTTCAGTGGTAAGTTCCAGTGGAAGGTATTAAAACATGGCCAGAAGCAGAGGTAATCCTGCTGCGGTTGGTAAACTATATTATAACTTATATAAAGGTATATAGTTTTTGATGATACTCAGGAAATATTAAATGTCTCGACATGATACGTAATTAATAATGTAAGAATAATGTATAATCTAATTAGTTATAAGTCCAGGAGCAGTAACCATATGTCAACTATACGAATGAGTATCTATAGTAAAGTTAATTAAACCAGTAAGAACAATCTTACTTTTTTTTAGGGTTAGGGACAGAGTTTGAACATTGCAGACTGGTTATTAAAATTTGATGCATTTAGCAATCACGACATTATCGAGTATTGTGCCGGGATTGGGATCTAAATTGTGAAAATTATACTCAACGTTGACATTAATGTAAGATGAGTTAAAAAAAATGGTTTGTCTCTATAGTTATGTATGTGCTTCATGTTAACCTGAGAACAAAAATCTATTTCCTGTTATATATAGTGTCATGACGAATAAACAAGCAATGTGGAAGGGGATAAGTATAAAATAGAACAGATGATTGAATAACACACAACACGGTGGACAACGATCTTACTTATGTTTTAAAATACTCCATAGATAGATAAAGAACATGGCCTTTACCAAGCTTTTGATATAAAGATTAATATGTTATTAAAAACTTCGTTGAATCAAGCCACATTAGCGTTGGAGAAGCTTACGAACCAGGACAAAGTTGTCAATGGCCAAGAGCTCGAAAAATGCCAGGACCTTTTTCAAACTTGTTCCATTTTACGATTCTTAAATCGTTCAAACGCAGTAGGATCGTCGAAACTGATATATGCCTAGAGTAAGCTGGCGAAGACATAGGATCTGAGACAGGGAAGGATCTTTATAGATGAGTTACTTTTCTTCTTTAATATTTGTTTTTATATGTTAAATTCTTTTAATGAAAGTAATTTATATCTTTTAACTAGCGATCTAGCACAAAAAACAGTGAAACAGTTCCAATTTAATGTATAACTGGTTGTGGCAAGTGAAACGAATATACAGTTTTAATTGAATTTTACAATAAGTTTAATTTCCTAGTTACATCTTACTTTCGATCTATGTTTTGTGGACGCTTAATGACATGAATTTCTGATCGTACTGGTTTTAAATACTCGCTTCAGCACTCTCGAGGAAAGTGTGCAGAGAAGAATTCCAGTTTACAACTATCTTCTTCTGAACTCTTCCATTGTGTTTAAAGATCCATTCCTCTAATCATTTTATAAAGAATGTGAAAGATAACCTAAAAGATATAGTATTGTACTTAAAATGTGTCTGAGAGAAATCTTTCAAAGCAGTGAAACAGTTTCAGCATTACTATAAATATAACGATTTGCAGCTGGAAAGGTTTATAATGTTTAATGGAATTTTTACAGTAGTTTAATTTTCTTGTTAAATATAGCTTGGACCTATCAAAACAAATCTTTTCATAATGTTTTGTGGCATGAATGAATAATTTTAACTATATGGCTTTTACTTCCCTATCAGTACTCATTAATCGTGTACAGAAAGAATCAGTTTACGCTATTGTTGTTCTTAAACCTTCCAATTGTTGTAAGTTATCCAATCTCTACATATGTTATCAAATGTGAAGAAGGATTGCCATAGAGAATTATTTACTTAAACGTGTAATGAGAGAAATATGTCAGGAAGTTTATAGTAGTGTAAAGATATTGAAAGTAATTTTAATATTGGTATATGTTAGCTCATTTAGTAATAAAATTCAGAGTATTGTGTTAATTTGTTTAAACTCCATTGATTTACTATAGAGGGTGTTGTATAGATTTGAGGATATCTGAATATCGTTATTGGTTTATAATTTTAATTTTATGTCAATAGTTGATGAGATTACTTCCACTACAGCTTTTGTTTATACACCAGAGCTGTAAAATTGCACTTAGCCTTGAAGAAAAGGGAGATAGTAAATTATGCACAAACTAGATCTTTTAAAGAGCTTCAAACTTTTTGTAATGGAACCTGTGGATGTGGATTGACATTCTTTTGAATTCGTAGAAGGAAACAAATAACTTATATTTAGAAAAATATACGTTTGTTTCTATCATTCGATATTAAGGTTCATATCTGATTTGAATCTACATTATCGAGAAGTTTGTATTCAGTAATGTTATTGCGTGGACACTTATACTTCGAAAACCATGGAGTGATAATGTAATTTGAATAAGTACTTCAAATTGTATATTACTCTACGTTTATTTTCAGTTTCTAAATTGTTTTAAAACAGTTATTACGATGCAGGATAGAAGTAACGTGTTATTAGAACAAAATAAGGTTACAGAAATATTTGTTAAATTTTATTAGTTTAAATTATTTTCAGTTCCTAACTTGTTATTAAGAGTGATAGTCAGTGTTACTTCAAATATAACAGTAATAATTAAAAAACACTTTTAAAATAAGCACTTGTATTCCGAACTAACTAAAAGAATTCTTTATAACGATAATAGTCACGCGATAAAAACATAAATGCTAAGTTATAAAACTTTGGTTTACCATCTGTAATTGTGTATGCAGAAATACAATATTTTGTATATCAGAAATCTGTTACGCATCATTTTACAGTCTTGATGTACTTATATTGTCACACTATATTCCATTATGTTAATTGCTGTAATATTGAAAACAAAGTAATTCGCTGAGCTTAGGCCAATCAGTGAGTCAATCATGAGGGTTGAACTGATTTCAAGTGTTATCTAATCTTTTTGTGTTTCAAGATTTCCCCGGAAAACAGAACAGACCTAAAGAATTAAAAATTTGCATGAAGTTAATTTCTATTTGAGGAACGCTTGTGCGTTATTATTATTTCATTGTACCGCATTGTTATTTGGATGAGCGTCATTGGGAATATTTTTGCAAAGTTCGTAAGGTGATAACCTTGATGGAAACGATTAAAATAGGATACATTGAATACTATAAAGAACCTGTAATACTATATGTAAGATTTTTACAAATGGTAACCACTTTTCTTCGTGGAGTAACCCCCCCCCCAACCCCCCCCCCCACCCCCCCCCCCCCCCACTCCCTCCCCCCCCCCTGGAGTAAAAATAAAATCATACAAGTAATTATTGTGAGTCAATGTTAGACTGGTCTAGTACATAACTTTATCGTTAATCTTGGTGAGTTTTGGTATCCTCGACTGATACTTACCAGGAAAACTGGTTAGAAAACTTGCATGCAATTTCTCATGTATACAAGAATAGTTATATGATGGATTCATGTCCACCTGGGAATTGGGACATGAGCGCCTAATTGATAATAATATATATTTCGGGCATAACGCTCTTGTCACGGATTAGGCATTAAGATATAATCTGATGTTGTTTTTGAAGTAAATTGCTTGGCACGGGACATAATATATTAGTAATTCTCACGCAAGAATATTATTTTTGTTTTATTATTGAACTTTGGTAGCTGAATCTCTCTTCTGGCTGCCATGCAACTACGTTCTCGACCGCCTCCTTTTTTTATTATAAATACTATACCGCATTTCATGCGAGACAAACTAATTAAAATTTAATTTCAAGATAAAACGTAAACAATCAAGGTAGACTCACCTTTGATGATGATTTATTGGGAGAGTTAGATACAGATACAAGTTGTGGCGATGTATTTGACGAGAGCAGTCTGTCATGATTTATATGTTAATCGATAAATTGCTCTACTGCTTGTGATTTTTCGTTTTAGGCAGTTTACGAGTGCCATCGTAAATATGTGAGCTATCAACTTCAAGTACCTTGAGTAATTCGTATTTAGAATCGCCTGAGTCTTACTTAAGCTTTACATTTTCCGGCTATACCGCTAAAGTATTGGGCCTAAGATGATCGCTTCTTGTGCAATTCAGTGTGACCTCAGGCTTATATCCAATTCATATGAGTTTTGGCTTTTAGTTACATAAGACCCTATACTACTTAGTAAGCATACACAATTTCTCACTTTTTTCTACCTAGATGTATAAAATTTGTTTTTCAGTATGATTTTTAATCTATCTCCACAATAATATCTCGAAAATGGAATAATCAGCTATCAGAGGTTTAAACTCTGCAACGCGCAAATTCAGCAAAGCCTGTTACGGTAGAACTCGTTAAAAATTCTCACAAATATTATAAAAATGTATTTGTGTAAGTTCTGTGAATTAATTCATTTTTGGAGTTCTGACTTGAACCTCCTCTCTCAGGTCTTCAAGTAACCTAAAGCGTTTACCTCTCTATTGAAGTCTAAAGTCTAGCGCCAATTCACAAAGTACGATTTCTAAGATAGAGAATCAATATATTTTAAAAGTAAATAAATTACATTTTTAGCGTCGGTGCCCTATTCACCATCCACTGCGGTCTAATTCCGAGGTACTGTGAAATTAAATTGGTCATGTATGTGATCATGGAGGGGTTTTTGCCATTAAAGCTACTAGGGGTTAGAATCGTGTGCCCTGGATTCTGATCCGGTTATAAAGAGCAGGGATACTATAACTAAGAGCAGCGTTGATGAGGAATATCGGGATAAGAGCAGACAACATTAAGACCTTACATTCAGGGGACTTTGAATTGGGATACGTGCTGACAGAGAGTCGGGTAGCGAGATGACCTTTCTAACAACAATCGTGTTTTTTGTATAAAATCCTCATTCTTACCGTTATTCTAAGCTATGAGCTTTACACTTTACTTGTCTAAATAGCTACAAATGCAAGTGTGCACGATCTAAACATATAGAAAAGAAAAATCAAGACGAGTCTCCACTAACTCTTGTCGATGTAATTAAAGTAAAATATTACGCAGATTATGGTTTAAGATGCAACGTTAAATATTGAGACACCACTAATTTTTCCAGAGTACGGTTAACATATGTATTCTCTCCAGAAGACAAGTTGCCGTTCTTTTCTTGTAAATATCGAATCAGGCAATTACCTTCATCATGCTTTTCTTCCCAAAGCGTATTTCATTTAAAGGTTGCTAACTAACTAGTTGCAATAATGCCAAATGCCTTTGTTTTTTATACTTATATCTACTTATATCATGGACTCTCATTAAGTATATATTAGATGTAATTTATTTATTATAGCTGGAGTTATTTAAGTGTTCACCTAACAGTATGCCAAGGGTTTGTGTAGTACTAGAATACTTTTATACAGACACCGTTGTACATCGCTGTGCTGTCTAACTGGGACTCAAGGAAAACTTTTCAATGAATGAAATATAAAAATAAGTATACTAGTATATTTTAAAAAGAAATAATTTACAGCGTTTAAAGTTTCGTAGGTACCATAATTCATTAAAATATAGATAAACTTGGTAATTGTTTGTAATTTGAGTAAATAATACCTTGGCTTAACTTGGCTAACTCATAGACTTCTCATATTGTATCGTGACTCGGTCAAATCACTTATGATTTATGTTGTCTCAAGGTTGGATTTTTAAGATGGTATTAAATGTACACTATTATCTTTGATAAACATGATTTCTGTTTAATTTCTTGGTTGTCATTTCATAATTACAGCACCATTAACTAAGCCTGGGTTTTGGTATGGCAATACTTTAATTTTTTGCTGAAAACATTTTATCAGCTTTTAAGAAACCATGGCTTTGTATACTACTATCCTTGTAAATTTCGTTCACTAGAACTCTTAAAACATATGCAAGGAAATCTCGTGTTTGCGTTTTAAAAATAATAATAGTACGTCACTGGGTTGCATACATATGGAAACTTCATTTAAATAATCCAGCTGAGTATGTTCCAACAGAAGTACACATCTTAAGTGATTATATCATAGAAAGACAAGGAAAGAAAAAAGTTCGGAATATATAGTTTTTAGATGTTCAGTTATTCATTTCAAAAGGCATAATCGCAGCACCTCGGAGATACCACCGAACAACAACGGAACACGCCGTGAGGCTCATATAAAGGACCAGGCCCAGGCATACAGTGAGTTATTTGAAATTGTTTAGTAGATCATAGTTATCTGCTTCACGTACGTCATGTTTACATCATATTTTTGTCTCAGTAAAAACTTTACCAGAACAGTGCATTTTTAGCAAGTAATAAAAACTGTATAAATATTTATTAATATCGGATTAAATGTAACACATGAAAGATTAAATTTATGTTTCATTTTTAAATTATACTTTTATATCTTACTGCCTTATAATGGATTACTATACAAAAATAAATCAACTGGTTAATGTTCAGTCGTAAAAAGCTATATGGTAGGTTTTTTTAAATTTGGTTTTCTCTAATGTTTCCAATAAAGATATTGAAAGAGGTTACCGATATTTAATCTGGTTTAGTTACATTATAAAAACTATTATAATATGAACTCACATCCATTCCTTTTTGGTATTCGGTAGTTGTAACAGTGAGTTAAAAGTTGTGTTATTTACACTGTACTAATATTGAAACTTCCCTAATCTATTTGCTATGTTTTAAATTCATACAATATAAATAAGTCATATAAAGCTTGAGAACAGAGTTCGACTCAAAAAAATCGTTTTGTGTTGTTACTTCTCACGTAGAACGCGGGAGCCAAAACTGTACAATACAAACTTTACAGTTAGCGAAATGCCATGCTGGACTCTCATATTTCCCTTATAATACTGAAATTTTCACTTTAACGAATTCAATTTTTTTTCCAGTGTCCATGAATTTTCATATATATAGCCAATACTTAAATATAACTATATTATGTGCAAAAGGATGCATGCATTGCATTTGTATAGTGGCGCCATGCGCTGAAAGAATTACACCAGAATGTGTCTAGTAGTAGGACTACCTTCGGTCGTAGGCCTGTGTAATTTGTCCTATGCCTCAGCCTGGATCAATCTCCAGGGGCCCTCAGTTGAGTGCATAGTATAATATATAGTAACAATAATCTCATATACCTAATCTGACGTTTTAATCATTTTATAAAAAAAACCTATTACTTTAGTATTTGAAAATTAAGTAATAGCACCATTAATAAGTCTACATTCATCTGCAGTTTGTTTACATTTTTTGTTATATTTGATTCAAATAAATGTATTTTAATATTGACTGATACAACATATGTTTCAATACTAAAGGATAATGTTATTTCAAAGATATTGAGAGTCGTTAAAATGTTTTAAGGTATGATATAATATACGAGAGCCATACGCTAATAAATTATTTTCATTATAATCTAGTTTTTTTTTTTACAATCAATTGCAATCCCCTACATGAAATTTATTAGCCGAGGCGACTGGTTCAGAGGCTGGTATGACATGGGACTTAGGATTAATTCTTGTTTTTACCCCAATCTCTTCCTCATGAACCTCGAAGGAGACAACCCCTACCCTTAGCCTTACCCACCACGTATATTCTGTCAATCTGGAAAGCAGGGCGGAGGGGACAAAGGTACCTATTGGACAATTACGTGCTGCAGATTTTACTAAGATTCTTATCCTATAAAGAGAATACAAAAATGTTTTCATTTACTTACGTACATCTAAAATGTGTCGTTTTATACACATGTTAACAATTCGATTCTAAATGTTATTTTATTTCCATATCCAGCTACTTCATAAAATCTCTGCCATGTTCTACATTAAGTCGTACTCCATTTCTGGGATTCCTATATTTGAAATTAAAACAGAAAAGAAAACAAAGGTGACCTTGTTTTGATTTATGCGTTTTAAAACCGCATTCAGTACGCTCAGTGTACATAACGAGAATCTGTTGCTCCAAAAAAATTTATTCTATTAAAGAATCCTTAAATGATTTTTTTTATTCTTTAATGCATCATTTAGAAAGAGTTAAAGATTACAAGAGAATTAATAACATAAATTTGTCTGAGCGACATCTCAAGATGATTCTAAAGTATCGTGATGTAGGACCGACACTTTACTATACGTTAAAACTAACGAGAGTGTGAGATCTTAATCATGTAACCAGGGACTTATAGGACTTATGTGATGAGTTACCTTTAACCATTTAAAATTTCAAAGTTATTTTAATTACTTATTACCCAACAATCCAAATTGCATTCTAGTTTTGCTGATTATTAATCACACCTAACCACAGTTAAAACAGCTCCAATGTTGATCTCTAAAGCGTTTAAAACTTATACAGGCATTTTAATATTTATTGAACTTTACAGTTTTACTCTCTTTTTTGGTGTTGGATTGTCTTGATTCAGCAATTAAACTTTCGTGTGTTTTTGAACCAAATAGAAAGGAACTATGTCATTTATGGTCATGAAATTTCCTTCAAGTACTCTAGGGTTGGGGAAGTGTACAGAAAGAATCAGTTTACATTTTTTCCTCTACAATCTGTTCTCCACACTTGTTTTAATATATATGTTCATACACTATTTTATAAAAAGTGTTAATAAAATTACTATGAGATCATTATTTACTGTAAATTGTGCCTAGAGTAGACTTATCTTTCATTCATTTTGAAAGTTAGCAAAGTTTATGCTGACTGGATTAAAATTCATAAACATATTGTGTTAATTTGCTTAACAACAACTTTAATCATTTTGTTATATGACGGTAATGAACAGATTTTTGAATATATATAGTCTTTATATTTTTAAATTATTCAATTACTTGCTGAGCATAACCAACAAGAGCTCTCTTATAGCTTTACAAGAGATTTAGACATTTCTCAATGAAATGATACACTTATAGAAGCAACTTCTTATATTCATATTTTCTTCTTGTATTATCTCGTGCATTTATCTACTATAAGCAAAGTTTGTTTAATAACCATAATATTTTTAAACATTAAAGCCAAGTTTGCATATAGATTATTATTTAAAACTTTTATAATTAAATTATTTTTGAATATTACAGACTCCTTCCGAGAACTAAACCGTGTTGTGAAAGTGCATAACAATAAAACATTGTTTTAGTAAAATCTAGGTAGCGTTAGAAACCATTTTATTAGCGACAGGTAGTGAGCGTTCTTGTTATTAATTTTTCTAAAATAATATTATTGAACTTATTGTATGCCAAATCGAAAACCGTCAATAAACACACATAGATATTATTAACCTATTTCTTAAATCGATTTTGTATTTAAGTATGTGAGTGGAACAAATAAATCTATGGAATAACATTTTTAATCATTTAAACGTTATATTGATCGCGGTGTATCCTGATTTAGATATTTATTTCTTGCAAATATTTACTATTATGCTATATCAAGGTCAGTGTGATGCTTTAGTAAACCAATTTTCACCTTTTACTCGATGTCTTAACACATATTTTTTTTCAACAAATTATACCCTTTATGTAAGAATTTCTAATATTGCTTACTGCTAAAGGACAACCTCCACTTCAATGCCACTTAGAAAATTTGATAAGTTTTACTGAATACTTGAACATACACTTGGGTGGTAATAATCTATGTGGTTTTTTTTGTGCAGTAATTTCTGCAGCATTCAGATGTAGTTGCCTAGAAGTAGGTTCTTAGCGTGAGCTTTGATAATTTTTTCGTGAATCGAGGACTACAATATAGATACTATACTATTAAAATAACTACTCTTTGATAATAAGCTGATGTTATATTGAATATGTGTGTTTGGTTTCCTAACATATTTATTATACAGGATTATAAAACACAATCTATCCTTTTTCTTTTTTTTTCTCTTAATAGTTCAAATTCAAAGTAATTTTTAATTAATTTGTACTTGTAATTTTAATAATTTCAATGTCATATGATTTAGAAACAAAATCGGATGACCCCTATTTTGACGTTTCAGAGAAATATCGGAATAAAAGGTTATCAATGAAAAAGGAATATATTTTAATTCTGGAAAATGTCTCCTAAAGGATTCAATACTAAAAAACTATTCTGGAATTTTAATTTTGTAAAAAGCTATTTTGTTTATGAAAACAACGTGTTATTCATTATTGGTTCCCCAACAGGACATTAGAACTTTTATGAATAAATTAAAAAAGTCACATGTAAAGTTTGAGGTTAGTGTACGATTTGGTTTAAGGAGGTTACATTTTTCCAAAAATATGTGCTATTTATATTAAATTTGAAACTCGCTATTTATAGTGTAATTAGAGTTTTTCTGGATTCACGTACTGAAATTGAATTCACATCCTGCTACATGTCTCAGTTGTAACAAATTACAATGATTGTAATCATTTAAATTTAAATCGATTGAATACTATAACTTTGAAATTTTCCCATTCATTACATATAATAAATCTTCGATATACTACACGAAATAATATAATACTATATTTTATTATTACATTTTTAAATTAGATGATATTAAAAGAGATTCATTGCATACATTTAGACGTAATCTTTTTATGCAATGATACATTACTAAATCGATCTATACTCACAGTTGCCAGATGTAAATAACCTTTATATTACAGCTCTTTACCATACAATGAACACGAAATATTAAAAATGAAAATATTTTCAATTTGGCTGTAAAATACATGTTTTATAGTAGTGTACGTAAAACAAGTATTATTTTTTAACAAAAATCTCTTTGTAATATTATTTACTAAAGCACGGATAAATCCTTAGTGATGTTTGACATTTTTACACCGCGGATTGTTAATGAAAAGTAATATAGAACAGTTCATTTTGAAATCTCAATTGTCAGTAATATCAGATGAGTACTGTTTCAGACAGAGGAGAGTATAGAACGGAGAGTGTGAGTGGTAGGACCACAGTTGGAATGAGAAGGTAAATTAGAACTCAAAGTGAGATTTCCTCGCTTCTGAGGTTGGCATGTTACGTTTGTGTTCCGTTTTTTCGGATGTTTTGAAATCACAAGTATGAAAAGCTAACTACAAGTCAGGATCACACTTGGATTTTGCAGCAAGTAAATATTTTGTGGTGATCCTGAAATCAGTAAGATGTGTTTTTATTGTTTAATTGGCGGTTGTATTTAGCAATCTGCTCCTGACAGCTTTGTGTGAGAAGCAGAGGAGTGCAGGAAAATTATACTTTTGTAATAGTACGGCATAAATTATAAAACTGTTTTACGACTATTGTCACATGGAGATTCAGTGAATTTATCACTTCACATCAGGGAAATTTTTCAGAACGTAAGATTTGGTTTTTTATAGTAAGTCATATTCTGAAATTTCTAAATTTTTGTTGTAGTGTTATGTATGAAACCTTTCTTGTGGTATTATTTAAGGACTATTCACTATGAACATATCCAAACAAGAAATCAAACTGTCTCTCCTTTTTCATTTAATTATTGAGATTGGACTTATATGTACTCAGACTTGGAGAAATCGGTTATAAATCGTCGTTTACTTTTTTTGTTGCTTCTGTTAAAACAATTAACTATACAATACAGTCGTTTCAATATTTAGTACTCATACTTCGTCAAGTTATTTCAGTAATCACGGGTTGTTTGATTGCTTATGCATGCAGGAACCTTATTTATCTAATTATGGTCGTCTTAAAGTATTATTAAGTATTTAAAGTGGTATGGTAAGCGCTAGTAAGTTATTATGTAAGAAGTAAAAAAGTGTAAAACAATCTGGGCTTACGGCTTAAAAATAATCTTCATAAAAGACTGCGAAAAAGATCGAAACTGTTTGTAGGAAGCGAAAGATAAGCTGTAAAAAACCTGATTTAATAAAAACAGAAACCTAAGCACGCTCAAATGAAAAAAAAAAAAATGATTGCGAGGTCATATTTTGAAAATGGTTCTCATCTTGAAGACAGCAGTGGAAACTCATCCAGGACCACTGCTATATTCAGGGTGCCAGTACACCTGATGCTGTCCTGGCGTTTTTCTTAATTTTTAGAAACACTTTTTGCTTTTTTTTTATTACAAACAATTTTTAATCTACTATATCGGTGAATATAAATTTGTTTGACTTTATTTCATAACATTTGGCTTTGTTGTATACTGCCTAAAGACAATTTTAACAAATTGTTACCATTGTAAGGCCAAACTAACAGTTGTTTCACAAATTCGTCTATTAAATACTAAAATAATTTTAGTAGGCTATTCCCAGAATTTATATTCATTACATTTTAAATTACTACTGTATACTATACTAGTGAAAGAAACTCTGTTCCAAAATAAAACGGGTATGATTGAATCCCACCTCATATTATGATTTGGGAAAATTGTCACTAATCACAAACTTAAATAACAATATGATGTTATAGTCTATCTAAACTAATACACTTGAGTGTTAAAAAAAATTCAGATCAGTAGACTCCAGTATTATGAACATAATCTGAAAGTTAAAGAATCTGTTCAACTAATTACTAAAACTTTGGACGAACTAAGCGATTAAATACTGTTCCCAATATTGAAGTTCTTGAGTCACGTGACTTTTAGACTCGTCAAAGATTACGACCCTTGGTATATGGACTTATTGTTGCCCTCGTTGCTATCGCATCGTGGAGCGAGAGGCAGTTCTCAAGGCACAGGCTAAAATGTTTCATACAAATTCAATTATAAAAAATTTTTTCCAAAGTTAATATCAATATAAGTACCGTGACCAGCTTAGTTTTTCTTCTCCAGTAAGCAGCTTTACTTTGTGATTACATTTATATATTTATATTCTACATTTTTAGATACATATGATATTCGCTTACAGTATTCTTTCACTTCTCGAGATTGTATTGTATGCTGAGGTCCATGGACGTTCATATTCTTAGGAATAAACATCGCATATAAGGAAGCCAAATACTGCATTTGTATCTTAATTATACATTATGTTATGCAACGTAGGTATTCTCTATTACTTCATTATTAGATTTGTTATCATTCTTTACCTATCCTATACTAAGTTATTAGTGATTGTCATTTAGTTAATACATGAGTGTCATTTAACCCAAAACGTAATTCACTAATCTATCTCTGCAAATTAAAAATTTGAATTAGTCTTCCAGTGTGAACTTTGACTGATTCTAATTGGTTGCGATTGATAATGACGTAACGGAGAAATGAGAAATCGGGAAGAAAGAATTGACAAACCAATACTCCTCCTTGGGTCACATCGTGTACAATATTGGAATAAACTTCCAATTACTCTTCTATTGATCACAGCTGGCACACAATACACTCAGAATATTTGAATATCATAATATCAAAACTGTTCACTGATAATAAAAAACAAACATTTAAAGATGAAAACCTTTCGTCACTTAGTGCCTAATAAATTAGGTATTAGTTACATAAGTCCCTGTTTGTATTATTACAGTGATTCAAGGATTGGAAAACTAAGTCTGCCAAATGGAACTTGGATCACTGGACATTCTGCTGAGATGATAAATTGTAAAATTGCGTCTCATTTTAGCAGGACAAAGGGCTAGAGGTACACCTAATTCTGCGGTAAACAAGGGCTTAATAGGTTACATAAACGAACTACCCACTAGTAAGAGGATTTGGAACACGGAAGAGGAGTCCCTCTGCTGTCCACCCATCCGAAGTGTAGGCGTTCACAATCGGACGGGCTTGTCCTCTGCTTATCTTGTGATAACCACCGTAACCGCTACACTGCGCTATTAGCGCAGAAAGAAACCATCCCTCTGGTACAAACACACTGATGATTTGACATTAGATTCATTGGTATACCGATTTTTATACATAAACTGAGGACTCATTGTACTCGATTAATCCGTCAAAAACTATCAGGGAAGGTGCTTTCTCATACATTGCTTAGGTATGCAAGAACTTTTTAACAATTGATTTATTATATTCCTCATCAAATTTAACGCACTCTACTAGACAGACAGACAATATTAAATACAAGGGCTTTACCAAAGAGATCTGGCAGGTAGTTAGTGGTTAAATAGAATATATAATAAACTTTATATACTAATTTTAAATATATGAATAGTGATTTGATACATTTTATATATGAATAAAGATATTGGCATAATATTTAGTTACTATTGCCCATCGTTTAAATGCCTATAAGTATTTGAATGAGTATGGCCACATTTAGCTATGTCCATCAGTTTTCGATTACAATATTGCAAATACGCTAAATTTTTTACCGTAAAACAAAAAATATACATACTGCTTAGCTTTTCCTGTTTTATACTCTTGTTTTTAACAATAGGAACTATTCAGTTTCAAACTGCAATTGAAACTGTGGGATTAGTATTTTAACCAGGAGTTGCCAATGTGATGTCCACCTAATCCCACAATCAAATAATTGTCATAATTAATGTGATGTATCATAAATCTTATATGGACGGAACGCGCGCAATACATCATTGGGGGTCTATGTGTAGGAACAAACTCGTGAGGTTCGACCCACTGTTCCAGGGTTTTTTACCAAATTTTAACAGGATTTGTCAGCGATTCAAGATTGGAATTATCAGTAAGAGAAAAAATATCGTGTCGAAAATCATCAATCGCCCAACAATAAAACTATCTATAAAATTAAATAATTTAGTTGGCAAAACCGAAATCACTGTTACATTTCAATTTAGAGTTACACAGAGAACTATCGGGGCTTACACCAGCTTTAACCACTAACTTAATTACTATTGAAAACTGTAAATAACGGTTAATCATGAGGAAACAATTTATCGTTCTATTTTTATTAGACTGGGACTCCCTCACATCTTCCTGCCTAATCACTCTCCACATTACATCTAAATATCATATTCACACCCAACCTTTCCCAAAAATAATTACATTATATACAATCATTAATAATATTGAAGCGTATTTACAAAAATATAATTAAATAAATAAAACGATCCTATAACCATAAACATAACAAACAAGATGTATTTTTTCTGTTATTGAGTAATTACTCAACTTAGGTAATATAATCTAAATAAGGTCATCCGCATTTTCCTGTTGTGCCACCAATCCCTATTTCTGCCAGTTGCTGATTGTTCTCAGTGGTTGATATACTTAGATAAATGACTAGAAAGGGTGGAAAGGATATTTTCTTTCTGTCTGTTTGTTTTTATGACCACAAGATATTATCGAAAAAGACCCAAAAAAATTAGACTGGATATTGTAACATAAAGCCTAATATTTCTACATTAAGGAAAAATTAAGTTCTGATAATTAATTGGCACATATCACTGCGCATTGGGATTATGAGCTGGGAGCGTTTAGTGGAATACTTTTACATTGGTCTTTATTTCTAACTATGATCTTATGAACGGTAAAATAGCATAAATAAAATACATTTGTGGGAAACAAACTACAATTTCAATCCATAAATGTCTTTTTTAAAAGCGTTTTGCATTTTACCGCGATAAAACACTAATCTCATATCAATTTCTTCAATAGGAACTTTCATTACTTTGAACACTGATATAAAAACGATGTATTAATTAAAAAAAAACTGGGAATATATCAAGAACTTGTCAAAATACTTGTTATAACATTAAAAAATTACATAGTTTTGGATTTCAAATTTAAAATGAAACTTCATTTCTACAAGAACTTAATTTTATTTTCCGGAATAGGTACAAAATGACACCGTTTCATAAAACGGTCTTAAAGCGGCAACCACACTTTCTCTCAAGTTGAAATGTATTTTTTCTTTTTTCTCCTGATATCCAAAGAATAGAGGGATTTTTGGGTTGATCCCAATAGTAATCAACTCGAATTACCTAAAGGGACTCTTTATAAAAAACGCTGATACGTTGTTGACACACAAATTTGCTTCGGCTTCCATAATATGGAACCTATAACGAATAAATAAATCTAAACTAATTTCATCATTATATTATAATTATATGCTGTTTGGGGCTAAAAGTGTGTTTAAATCTTGTTAGACTCTAACTTTATCAGCGAGAGAAGGAAGTAAGAAAGAACAATACACACATTTGTATAAATGGTTGTTTATTTACATCAAACAACTGTAACTCTGTTAAAAGTTGTGCGTCTTATAGTTTTAAAAGGTGGAATATCTGTCGTCTGAAAACAGTATATTTATGAAACAAGATATAGGTTTTTGTTTTTAAAGAAAAATAAATGAGCACCTTAACTCCTTGAGATCTAAGTCTTAAAACACATTTTAATTTTTAACAAAAACCTATAACTGTTAACCCACGCTATTGAGTCATAATTTAAAATCAAACAGTAAGGTTATGCTTAAGGTAAAAAAGAAATAAGATCTATAGATCAGATTTGATTTTGATTTAAGTCCAACTGTATGTTAAACATAGAATATTAATAGTTTGGCACAACTTAAAACACACATATAATTGAATGGAATTTCTTTTTATATTATGAACGTTTTTACAAATAAAACTGGTTTTGATCAAATATCTCCTAAGTGAGGGTTATCCATTTGTCATTATTCTGAAACATTTCCAGTTTTTAGATTCCTATAGGAAATCGTAAAAAAAAAAAAAAAAAAAACAAATAAAAAAAAAAAACTTGAGGGTTAGGGGCGAATTACCATATAAACAGGCAACAGCAAAGTCTTTATTTTTGATCCTAAGCTTCTTGGTAGAAGGGTCCTAATATGCTTTCCTTCAGTTCTCCAAATTGATTACAGATAAACGTTTACCAACCTCTCTCCCTTAAACGAAATAAACACTAAATGTATCATCCTCGGAGAAAGTTGTCTTTAAATGGACATTTCCCCAAAGTTTTTGGAATAGTCCTAACCAATCAAGCAGGGTCTCCATTAGGAAGTGTTTCCCTTGTATTTTCGTTTTCTTTTCCTGGAAACTAAATAGTAGCCTTAAACATTTAAGCAAAGTTAATCAAATAAATCATTCTAGCTCTAATTTATCTCTACGGTATAATTTTTTTTATGTACACATCTGATTGAGTGTTGCGCCAATCATGGGGGTTGAAATGATCAGAGATTTCGCTTTTCTTTTTTTGACTACTCTATAAACTGATCATGGGCACATATCCACACTCTCGTTATGAGAGTGTCCCTGGAACCAGGAAAACTTAATGGTGGGATTTCAATCAATGGTTGGTTTCCTATGAGCATTAGGATATGTGAACATTGTGCGCAGCACACGAAAGAGTTTTTCTTCTTGTCCACCATCAAGTGTCTCAGAATTACAAAATTTACTGCTGTGGACTGTATATCCAGAGTATGGTTTATTAATTTGTTTTGTATATATGCCTTTGATGCCATATTTAATTTGCTCCATCTATGTGACAAGTGCGTCTTGCACTCCAATATATAGCCTGTTTTACATCATTTTGAGTCCAAAGTCATGAAATCGTAATGATTGTAGGTACAGTATAATAATCTATTGTAAGTAAATAGATACCGACGTTTGCAAGTATAGGTAGTTGGTAAACATAGTTGCCAGATCAAATGCAACAATATTTTATAAATTATAATTTTTCAGTGGATTAATATGTTTATCTTTTTTTATTTTTTTCTTCATAGGCCTGAAATCAGCTCTATTCATGGTGTTTTCTTTTAAAATTCTTTTATTTTCTCGTTTTTTCTTCTTCGGTCCGTAGCGAGGAGACACGTATATTGGGACGTTCTTACAAACTCAGAAATAGCCTAATTTAGCTCTAGGCGGCTCGGTATGTAGAAGGAGGCAAGTTCATTGAACGTTACTTACAAACACCTGGATAGGTCCTAACCTTAGCTACTAGGTGGCTCGGTATGTAGGCTGATGAGCTACAGTTATATGACGTATCTTACAAACTCCGAGTAGCCTAACTTAGCTCTTAGGCGGCTCGGTATTGTAGCAAGGAAGCAAGTTATTGACGTCCAATACCAAACTCCGATAGCCTAACTTACGCTCTAGGCGGGCTACGGTAATGTAGCAGGAGGCAAGTTATTGACGTTCTTACAAACTCCGACTAGCCTAACTATAGCTCTAGGCGGCTCGGTATGTAGGCAGAGCGCAAGTTATTGACGTCGTTACAAACTCGCAGGTGACCCCCCCCCCCCCCCCCCCCCCCTCCCCCCCGGGTTAGCCTAGACTTAGTTTCTAGGCGGCTCGGAAATGTGAGCAGGAGCACAGTTATGTGACGTCTTACCCCCCCCCCCCCCCCACCCCCAAACTTCCGATAGCCTAACTTAGCTCTAGGCGCGGCCTTTTCGGTATGTAGCAGGAAACACGTTATTGACGTCTTCTACAAAATACTCGATAGCCTAACTTAGCTTAGGCGCTTCTAATATAAAATCAAATATAGGCGGCTCGGTATTGTCAGCAGGACAAGCAAGTATATTGAACGTCTATACAAACTCCGATAGCCTACACTTAGACGTCTAGGCGGCTCGGTATGTAGCAGGAAGCAAGTTATTGACGCTAACTTACAAAATCCTGGATAGCCTAACTTAGCTCTAGGGCGGCTCGGTCTGTAGACAGGAGCCAAGTTATTGAGTTCGTTACAAAACTCCGACAAAAGCCTTAACTTAGCTCTAAGGTGGCTCGGGTATGTAGCAGGAACAAGTTATATGACGTTCCTTAACAAACTCCCGATAAGCCATAACTTAAGCTCTAGGTGGCTCGAGTCAGTAGCAGGTTACAAACGCTGAATTGGGAAAAACCGGTTTTCATACAAACTAACGACAGGACTTAACTTTATCTCATTACATTTCTTCAATCCCCCAGTATCTCGCGTTTCCCACGCGGTTTTTTTGGGCCGTTGACTTAATAAAGAAAAATTGTATATTTATCTGTAAAGAGAAAATAAGATACTGAATCTGAAATAATATATTTTATTTTTTGTAGACCATTAATATGAAACAACACAACTAATTTTAAAGGTAAATAGGTCTTGTAAGGAAAATGGCGCCTAAAAGTACTCCATATTTCAATATCGGTTTCGTTGCAGTAAGGCATGAGTGATTTTCCTGTATTTGGCTTTACCCCCCCCAGTGTGTTGTAGGGAATTAATTGTTTTACACTAAAAAACCTTTTCTCCGTTACTATGTTGGTAATTTAGGTTATTCTATCTATGATATTGGTTAAATTAATTATCAACGTTTCAAAATATTTTCGGCTTCAATAATTTATGAATATTCAAACTAACTACTTAATTTTTAGATGTTCGCGGATCTGTAAATTCGCTGTTCTCCTAGTCCTGGTTAACTATATGTTTTATTGAGCCCTGTAAGAAACCCTTCTCCATGTATTGATTGAACATCCAGCCATAATTTGCATGCAATCGGGCCCTCTAATAAATCGTGGGCTTTGATGCGGGCACTCTATAAGTCTTTGTACTCTTCCCTCAACAATTTCACACAATGTTACAAATCCTAGGGAATCTGGCGTGCGATAGTTGGACTGGAAGAGAGAGTTTGACTTACTCTGCTTGAGATTAAGTCAGGTTGATAGACGGCGCCCCCAACACGCCATAAAACCGCATTTCCTGAGTTTTGTTTGTGTTCAGGAGATATTCCAACAGTAAATTTAGGCATGTAAGTAATCTATGAGAAAGTTTATTGAACATATTCCCCAATAATCCGTAACTTAGGGCACTTAAAAAAATAACGAAGCCACCAGTTTTGGATACCTCACCAATAATCGCACCAATGTAATTGAGGGTGCCAGTATCCTGTTGGTTGGCCTACCTCACCGCATGCACAGTTTTAGGTTCTTTAAAGCTCAGAACCTCATTGTTGTGTCGAGTTCAGCATACTCTATTGTTTTGGGTGGTTGTTTCTTCGCGCTCTACAAAATGGTTGGAGGAAAAATATTCATCTTCGTTGCATCGTTATCATTTTCTCCCCCAACTTGAAACAAAAAAGAGTTTCAGCAGCTTTGCCGAGGACAAGCTCCTGTCCATCCACCGCGTAAAAAAGTAACTATAACGCACAACAAATCGGTGTTCAGGATTAACTTAGAACAGGTTGAAGACATAGCTAGGCCATTTGTTATGTGGGTTTTGTTATATTAAACACAAATCGATCCCCCAGGCCACTAATAAAATAGACAGCAATTAACATTTAAATTTGATAGGAAATTAACACTTTTAGATGTACGGAAAGTGCTATAAAAAACATATTGGGTAGACACTTTTGAATATCAAAAGGCAAATTTCGAGAGAACACAAATCGGTTGCCCTTTAATGGGTTGATATAGACTGGTGTGGCAATTTGCAATAATTCTCCCTACATGGAAGAATTTTTTTTAAATAGTTTTAAAATAAGACATAGATATAATTTGTTATCATTTTACAATTCTTGAATCGTAAACTATTGATTTTCCGAAAATAAAAATATAAGGTAAGGTGGATACTAAAAAAACAACGAACCGTAAATGTGCTCCAGAGTGTAGAAAACAGAATTATTTAGACGGAGTAAACTGGCATTGAAACAAAAAAGTTTAAAAATTTATGACAGAAATGCTCAACAATCATAAAAACATTATTAATTGTTTCTATGGTACTGCAAAATCTCATGTTAAATATTTAGTCGTAATTCGAAATTGAAGCGTATAAAACGTCGCTACAACGTTTAGGTCCGCATTTCTTATTATACTACTATACAGGGATTCCAGCCTGCCACCCGAAATGTGTTCTAAATTAATCCTCCCACAATGGCATTGGATCAGTCAGTTAAAGAGTTGATATTACGAACGTCGAGCACAGTTTTTTACCCTATTTTTAATGGGCAAAGAATGTATGAAGCCACCTCTGGATTCAAGATAGTCTCAGAGGTTGATATTTTTTATGGCTTCAAAGCTTGAGAGTGGATTATAGTAAAAGGAAATGGGGGAGGATAGTGAATCTTTCCTTCAACATAGCGCCTCTGCTGGTCCCCAGGCTCACATGACTGACAGCAGTGGTGAAAATCCCGTCGTACTAGACAACCATTCTTACGTCGTAGCGCTCTGCTGATTCCCAGGCTCCATGGACTCTACTGCTCAGTCGTGAAAATCCCTCGTGTGGACACCATGTCTTCGCCGTAGCGCATCTGTGTTCCCATGATACCCAGGCGTCCATGGCTGACAGCAGTCGTGAAATCACCTCGTGTGGGACACCATTCTTCGTCACCGTAGCGCTCATGCTAGTCCCAGGCTCTATGGCTGACAACAGTCCGTGAAAGCTCCCTCGTCTGGACACTCATTCATCGTTCGTAGGCGCTCTGCTGGTCCCAGGCTCTATGGCGGTAACAGCAGTTGTGAAATTCCCTCGTCCTGGACCAACCATTCTTACGTTCGTAGCGCCTCTGCTGATCCCAGGAGGCCCCATGGCTTACTGAAAGCATTTCGTGCTGAAATCCCTTCGTATGGTCACCATTCATCGTCGTAGCGCTTCTGCTGTGTTTCCAGGCTTCGCACGGCTGACAGCAGTCCGTGGAAATCCCACGTCATGGACACCATTCATTGATCGTAGCGACTTCGCTGGTACTCAGGCTCTATGGCTGACAGCAGTTTGTGAAATCCCTCGTCTGGATTACACCGATTTCTTCGCTCGTATCTAGCGCTCTGCTTGATCCCAGGCTCCATGGCTTACAGCAGTCGTAAAATCCCTCTCGTTCTGGTTAACCATTCATTTTCGGTCCGTAGCGTTCTGCTGGTCCCAGGCTCCTTGGCTGACAGCAGTGAACGTAAAATTGTTTGGTGTGTCAGAATTTTGCAGTATTTTTTTACATATGTGCCAGTGGATCTTTAAGAAATTTTATATAAAGGAGTCGTCTTAGTATTTTAACACGAGACATCTGGAGGGACGTGGTGGAGCGTTGATGTTCATGTTTTTTTCTTTAATATTGTAAATAACAATTTGAAAAAACTAATTCTGTTGTACTATTTTAAATGCGTAACTTCTAGAAATTAAAAATATTGAGTAAATAGTGAAATATCAAGGTGTCTACAGTAAATGTTTTCAAGGATTGTAAGAGCAGCAATCGCGTATTTAAAAATTAGAAGTAATACGAGGTATAATCTCTTTTACACTTTAAAAAATATAGTTAAATTTTTTTTTTTTTTTACTTCCCTGGGCTAGTATGTTAATTTAACAGCTAATTTTGAAAGGATAATACACAAAGTTTGGATATTTCAAACTCGTTAAATCTAATTATATTGAACTAGTCAAGATATGACTTTTTAATTTACACCTATCAAATAGCATCTCTTAAAAGCTATTTTTTGTACTTAAAAGTTCGGATTTATCTTGGATGGTTGAGAAGTGGTGCCATAAAAATAATGTTCATGGTTTTTTGTCTCACATTTAGTATGTTCCGTTATGATTCTGATCTTTACTTTAGGGTATTCCAAAGTTTCTTACCAATTCTTTTTAAAAACAATTTACGTTTATGGAGAGTTACCGTAAGTGTACCTGTTAGATAACAACCTTTTAATAAAATGAGGCAAGTTCTTATCAGAATTTCAACTTTAATGATTGAGAATTGATTGATTAATCTCGTCGACGAATCTGTGATGGATGTGTTTTGATAACCAAAATAATTAATTAGCAATGTCAGCTATATGTTTACCCTTTTTTTTATTAATCTACCACACGTGTTTCTACACATTTTACTGCCATGGGTCATGCGTTTACTCTTCATCGACTCTGGACCTTTCTGGAACAAGTGTTTAAGAGATGATAATAATGTATTATCAGATGTTTTTAGTTAGTCAGTGTTGTGCCGTGTCCTTGATGACGAGTATTGTTTGTCTGTCAAATATGATGCCTTTCACAAAGAAAGAAGCTTTCTCTATGTTGATCGGTGATTAGGGTTATTAGGTAAATGTTTGCAGGACTACACAGCTGCTGCGCGCGTGTATGCTTGATGCTACCCGGACCGTGAACAACTTATTCACAAAAGGTTTTAACAAACACTTGCTAGTCGTGTTTGTTGAAACTAGAAAACACACAACCGGACTACAACAAAGTGAACCAGCTCGCTAGGCCTGTAAGGAATGATAAGGCACCAGACCTTTTGGCTGCGATTCAGCTCAACACTCATGACTCATCTAGGAGAGTTTCTGGTTAGCGATGCAGGACAGGAATTAGCCAACGACAGTACTCAGGTCCTTAGGAAATTAAAAACGCATCCATACCGGGATTTCAATACATCAAACATGGCATAGAGATGACTTCTAAGAATGAAATTTTATTTATCAGCGCGTGATAACATGCACGAAGATTGATATTTAAGTTTTATGGTGAGACGAAGACAAACTTTTCATAGCAATGCGAGAAATGAGCCGTCACAACATGAGGTTTTGAAAAGTTTTTGAAAATCCCACTGGAGACAACCAACACTAATACCTTGGTGCGGAAACAACGGATTACAGCTCTCTGACGTCTGTAAATGAGGTTAGTTTAATAACGCCATTGTCAGGCCGAAACAGTTAGAACCTAGATATATGTAGGAATAATAATTACACCGTGTTGTAACTGAAAAATTGAAAAAGTAAAAATTCAACTCACTAAAACCGTACGCAAATACAGGAGTTCAAAACTTTGAGATGCAGAAAACGTTACGAAAAATTAGTATTTTTTGAACTATATTAAACCGAATTTTAAATAAATAAAATATTTGCTGTTTAAGAGAGCTATTTTAAAAGGCGTAGTGAACAATGTATTTAGTACAAATTTAACTTAAATAATTTCATAATTCACTTATAAACTCTATCTACTTTTTACGTTTTGACATGTGTGTACCACCAATATATGTTAGGTGTTTATCAAAGAGTTACGCTATACAGGTTGAGGTAGAACCACGCCTTATGCGATGTATAGCGTCTCAACCGAGAAACCTACTACCGTTTTAACGAAAGTCCCATAGTTCGACCCCAAAGGATTCGAGAAAATCCCAAAAGGGTCGGCAGTACCCCCCCTTTCTTAATGAAATTGGAGCCTGAGAAATCAGATGCTGTATGTATAGTGAAAATGGTTTTATAAGCTGTAGGCCTAAGTGGAGTTTACGTAATAATGATGTATTCTCTCAATTATCATTATGTTATTCGGCTAACTATATTTCTTTGGCAATGTCAGTCTCAGTTTGAGCTCAGCCAACAGCATTGTCCTACATACACTTCTTGTGTCCTTAATCATCCAAAAGACTCATTTAACCGTAGATTTCGCACTTGGAAATTTCGGAATTTCCTACCTTTCTTTTATTTAACAAATCCGTGGAGTAATTTGTCGCCTCAACGGCAGAGGATGGCGAAAGTGACCTTTTGGAACACAGCTCGCAAAGTCTTTATTATTGCGCTCAATTCGTGAGGTTCGAGCCACGTATACGTGCCCCTGGTCTGGCGAGGGTGCAAGGTCACGGGGCAAGGTCATCGGCTGGGGGACGCTGGTGGATGAATGGTGGCGGTGCCCGGTCTTCTCCTACAGAGGAAAACTAGAGGGCCAAGTCTCGGTTGCCCATCAGGACACAATCAAACCTTGATCTCTAAAAGGCTTGATTTTTACTTTGCTTTGGGAAGGCGTGTACCGTTTTTATAGCACATATTTTAAATTTATATGGAGCTAATACTTTATAAATTAAACAACTTTTTCGGAAATACTTGGTTTATTCCGAAATTTCAAGTTTACCAAAAAAATTAACAAAGTTTACAAAACTTTTGATTCGATTTTCTTCAAAAACTTCACAACAATCGAACAAATCTAATTAAGAGTCTGATTAAAAATGAATTAAAATTAAAATGAAACTAAAAATTTATACTTCTCAAAAAATGGTTTAAATTAACAAAATAAAATAAAAGTTCTCTTCTCTCAAAATACTCAAAAAATCAATATAACACAAAACTTGATATTAACTTTATGACCAAAATTTAATTCACAATACTTCAAAAAATGTAATTAATTCTCAGACTCTGAAAGATGGGAAACTTTAGAAATTTTAATTACAACAGTATAAAAAATCAAAGATATTAACTAAACGCTGGTACGGGACTTACTACTTTG
Organism: Homalodisca vitripennis; assembly: GCF_021130785.1. Taxonomy (NCBI): domain Eukaryota; kingdom Metazoa; phylum Arthropoda; class Insecta; order Hemiptera; family Cicadellidae; genus Homalodisca; species Homalodisca vitripennis. The sequence continues at coordinate 56,741 of NW_025781905.1, read as the reverse complement.
AAGATTACGGAGGCTGATAGGGATTTAATACGCACTGAAGAAAAATTACAAAAAACTTGAATTAAACATTTTACACGCGACTAAAAAATGGAATTACTCTAAATCCCACACTATAGGGTTAGAGGAAGAGCTGCGATTCTCAACAGGACCTTGTCGTCGTGGCTTCAAGACTCGAACTGACCAGCGAGCCGGGAGGAACGCATCACCCGATACGTCACTGACCGATCAGCTGATTGCCGGTCCAACTGAACAAAAAAAATGTCCACGCACCGCGTCTAGTTAATAAGAGAGCCTACTTCTCCTTTACCGCGATTCAGCATAAATTGAATTTGAACTATGGTACATATTTTCCCTTAGCCGAAGCTGCAATCACGGTAGGAACCTAAACCTTTAAACACTCATCCCGGACTAAGTACAATTAATATCCCTCCACATGCACACTTTTAAATAACAATTCTTTTGTACTTGATCACTACGTGGAGGCTGTGATGTGTAGTCCGAGGGGTGATGTGTGGTAGAAGGTTGTCCGACGTCCAGTGTGGGTCCCCAGGTAGCCATCGCAGAGGGATGTGGTAGGTGAGGAGTAGAGGCAGGTAGCTTCTCCAATGATTGTACGGCCGGTGCAGTGGCGGCGGCCTCGTTGATCTCGTGGTTGGCTGGCTCTGGTTCGCTAATAGCACTGCTACCTGCTCCTCCAATCTAATAACAAATTTCAGCCAGCGAGGCATTGAGCTCTTGGAGGACATTCCTTTTTACAAAATATTCCCTCCGTATGATTGTATGGCTGTCAGTCTTTCATCACGGGTGTTCTTATTGTACGCCTGCGCGCAGTGTCGCGAAATGTAAACCATTACCAAATGTTGTTAATTACAATACAATCAATTTTACAGGGATTACAATGGCACAATAATCAATTGTTTACACACACAATAAACCTCATATAGTGATAAAAAACAAATATTACCCTGTCCTTCTACATTTGAAGGAACAGGGAAGAATATCACTATCAATACAACTCATTGTATACCAAAAAAAAAAAAAAAAAATATATATTATTATTACCCTGTCCTACTCTATTGGAAGGAACAGGGAAACAAACAACACCACGATACACTTACCAAAATCACCCTGTCCCTTCTACATTTGAAGGGAACAGGGAAGAAATATATATCTCATGATATATCACAATACATCAGAATACATCTGTGTATTTACTTTATACCCACCATTAATGCCATTCATTGTCCCTGAAAATTACATGGTTTACAATCAACACTTCTATTTACACACTTACACTGGCATTTTATATTATGACTTCTCATCTTAGCCATACAATTTCTGAAATAAAACGTCGTCACATCACCCTTTTATATTCCATTATTATTATTTTTACTATTATAATAAGCTACTGGACTCTCACATACTTAACTTGTTTTGTGTTTTGGGCCAAATTAATATTAATTATATAATCAATTCTTGAAGTTAATTTGGAAATAAATATATATTGCCAATTTTTATTGTTTTAGACCCATCTTCAATTCATTTTTCAACAATATAATTTTTCTTGAAAAGATAAAACATACTGACCTTTGCCCCGAGCTAATGTTTATTGAGTTCTCAAATTTCACATTTTTTCAAAATTTTGTATTTTAAAATTTGGAAATATGCACCTTTATAAAAAAAACAACCTATCTTTATTTTAAAACAAAAAACACATTTTACCAGGATCAATATTTCCTTGTTATTTCCGATAAGCATTTCACATGAAAATATTCAATCATATTGCCCAGTCCTATCTTTACTGCCGTGTCATAAACTCTTTCACTTATCGGGCCCACTTAGTTTTCCACTTATCAGGTTCACTTGTAATTAAACTTTACGATACGGACTCTACAAAACAACACCTTTTTACAAGGGGCTGGGCTATTGTGGCTTGGGCACATCCGGACCTTTTTAAAATGTACACAGGAAAACTCTCAACAATATTCCTATCTCCTGCTCTCATTGTTATTGACCTTTCATAACCATAATTATTTTATTTATTGTTTACCCACTTTCAGATTACCAAGCACTCACTGTCCCTAATATTAAATTTCAAAGTGGACCCTTCACATTTTCCTAACATTCCACTGGGTGTCGTATTTAAAAGCATTTTCCGTCCCTAAAATTTATTTCAAAAATATAATTCCTTTTTGAGCAACAGATCCACATGCGCTAGCTCCATTTTTATTTTAAAATAATTTTCTTTAAAATAAATTCAAATATTCCAAAACTCACAATATTATTCTTAAGTCCTCAGTCTTACACACTACACAAAATTATGCAGGTTTATACACAATGTTCAAGTTCATACAAGTCTTATACAAGTTACACACAACTTACAGGTATCAGACAAGTTTATGCAAGTTTACAAGTTCTTTCCTGTAAATAACCTGTTGTACAAGTTTATGCTCAAAAAGAAAATAGCAGATTGGCGCAATTTATGTACCGTTTTTATAGCACATATTTTAAATTTATATGGAGCTAATACTTTATAAATTAAACAACTTTTCGGGAAATACTTGGTTTATTCCGAAATTCAAGTTTACCAAAAAAAATTAACAAAGTTTACAAAACTTTTGATTCGATTTTCTTCAAAACTTCACACAATCGAACAAATCTAAATTAAGAGTCTGATTAAAAATGAATTAAAATTAAAATGAAACTAAAAATTTATACTTCTCAAAAAATGGTTTAAATTAACAAAATAAAATAAAAGTTCTCTTCTCAAAATACTCAAAATCAATATATACACAAAACCTTGATATTAACCTTTATGACCAAAATTTAATTCACAATACTTCCAAAAAATGTAATTAATTCTCAGACTCTGAAAGATGGGAAACTTTAGAAATTTTAATTACAACAGTATAAAAAATCAAAGATATTAACTAAACGCTGGTACGGGACTTACTACTTTGAAGATTACGGAGGCTGATAGGGATTTAATACGCACTGAAGAAAAATTAAAAAAACTTGAATTAAATTTACACGCGATTAAAAAATGGAAATTACTCTAAATCCCACACTATAGGGTTAGAGGAAGAGCTGCGATTCTCAACAGGACCTTTGTCGTCGTGGCTTCAAGACTCGAACTGACCAGCGAGCCGGGAGGAACGCATCACCCGATACGTCACTGACCGATCAGCTGATTGCCGGTCCAACTGAACAAAAAAAATGTCCCACCGCACCGCGTCTAGTTAATAAGAGCCTACTTCCTACCGCGATTCAGCATAAATGAATTTGAACTATGGTACAGGCGCATGCTTAACAAAGGGGATAGCTCTTAGTTCTTTCGATTGTTAAAACATCCAATTAATTGTGAAGTGATGTTTTTAAACGGAAATATAGTGTATCAGGAACTGTACAAAAAAAGTAGTAGAAAATGTCTAGTATCTGAAACCAATATTGTTTTTATTCATTTACTACCAGTTAATCGTGACAATTAACAATGCCGATTTAAAATTTTTAGAACGATCGGTAGACTAGAATAGTTGACGCGTGAAATCAATACAAACAAAAAAAAGACACTCTCGCGTTTATAATATTAATAGATGTTACCCGCACCTTCGCGTTGCAATTTTGAAATTTGAAGTCTATAGTCTACTTAGTCAAAGCATTTGTGATGTAATATAATGGTCACCTATAATATGATATAAACGTAATTAAGCATACGATCGGTGTACGTATTATTCAACAGTTCATAGTTAGACGATCAGAAGTTAAGAACTAACTCTAATATTACGTTTTGCGAGTATAGGAGTATTTCTAGTTAAAATTAATTATATTTCCGACGCCAAAGCTGAGTTTTCTCCTTGTTTTCCTGGTTAAAGAGTATTTATAAAATAATTCTCAAAAAACCTAATTAGGATTTAAAAAAAACCACTTAGTTCCAGCTACTGTGATTGACTTAAAGTTTAATATGCTACCAGTGCCATAGTCGAGTTTGCCTTGTTGTTCCGATTGAAAGAAATTTATTTAACTACTTAGGACTTAAAAGCCTACCTCGGTCAAAAATATTTACTTCCTGGGTGTTTAAATTTACGTTCTTGTGTAAAATAGGTTTACGGTGCCAAATTTGAGTTTGCTTTATTAACTCAATCAAGATATATATAAAAAGCAGGATATATGGGTGTATGAGTGTGGTGTTAGATTTAGGAATCCTACTACTGTCAAAAAACGTTAACTTTTGGTCTAAGATATTTCAAGTGTTATAGTGGAATATGCCACGTTTGTCCTAAGAAATAGAATATATGTAAAGACTAAGGATTGAGAAAACCTACTTCTATCTCCTTACGTATCTTGCAATCTTCTTTAGGTCAAAGATATATCATTACCATAGTTGAGTTTGCCTTGTTGATACGATGAAGAATAGCACAAACATACTTAGTCCTGAGAAATCCACTACGGTCAAAATCTAGTCCAGGTATAAGGAGGACATTCCTTATGAAGTTTCTGTAACAATTTCAGTAATAATTTATTGTCTTGTTTTTCGGACTGTAGTATGTCAAGGAAAGTCAACCAGTCTTGAGTATCTAGAACATTCTCGCACATAAACATTCACACTTATTAGGAAAACATAAAATATTGTTATTAAAATAGTGATTATATTAATTAAAGATGTGGTTACTCTATCAAAAGCAATGTTTACACAATTTGATGATTACATTTTAAAAGATCTTTCAATGACTATTTTGTAACTTTAGAGGGCTGATGGTTTTTTTGCTATTTTAGAGACCATTTGGGGAATTGTCCGGAGGGATTTTCAAAATAATAATAGGCTCTATATTCGTCCCAGGGACCCTAAGAATGTCAACACAAATTTTTAGTACAATAGGTTAAATATAAATAGTTTATGCGTGAAAGCTAATCAAACAAGCAAAGGCACTTTCGCATTTATAATATTTTTAAGATTAGGGTTAGGATTTTCCTTTCAACAGAAACCATTTATAATTATAACATATTAACAAGATAAACTATAAACTGATAACAAGATGGATATTAGAAACGGTAACAAGGATAAATTATATGACTATAAAAAAAATAACAGAAACGATGGGTAACAAATAACAAATAGTTAGATAAAAAATCCCCATCAAATCTTAATTGGTTATATATAAAAAGGAACAAAATTTTTATTGTGACATAAGTGAATATAGATGTATTGAATATAATACAGATCAATTACTAGAACAAGGAAGTAATCTATATATATATAAAAAATGAATGTTTGTATGTTTGTCCTTTATGGAATCGTGAACTATTGCGACCGATCATGATGAAAATTTGTACGTATATGTATTTTTTCCACGGAGAAGGTTTATAAGCTATGCCCATCCCTTTCCCGATTCAGGGATTCCGCCCCACTGGTTACAGAAATACCCATAAGAAATGCATTGCAGCAAACATATGTTAACGTCTTTTCAAATTTTTAATCAGCTGTTCTTTGTAAACATATATTACACTTATAGTTTTAAAAGCATAGAGTAAGCTTAAGAGAAACGACAAATATTTTTGTTTAAACTGTTTTGCAATCACTGTTAAACATAGACTTTACTATCCAGATAATACAATTCAAATTTGACGTAAAAATTCACCTTTAACTGCAATATTTATTTAATATATAACCCATGCTCATGCTTGATCAGAAGAGTAATGCAGATATCATAATTACTATCTTACGTTGGCTACAAATATAAAGAATGTTATAAAATCAACCTTAGTTGTTTTTTTTTTGACAGAAGTATGGTTCTCAAAATTCCGTGTGTACATATTCTCTCGATCGAGACAACAAAGCAAGCTCAATCGTGGCATCGGAGATATAACTAATTTAGTCTAAAAATTTATTATAGTAAAAAAAAAAATTTACTAAGTAATATAAGGACTTCGGTTCTTAAGATTTGCGTGCGAAGCCGTGGGTAACAGCTAGATAGAGGCAGGAATATGGTACATACCTTCATAATACGCCCAGAGGCTCACGATGGAACGACTATCAATTATCTCAGCAATGTTTAGAACGTGATAGAAAAAGAATAAGTGATATAGTGTACTGTTTTCAACGGGAAATTGCGTGCGAAGCCGCGGGCAACTTTTGCAAAAAATTATTGAAATGCGCAGCACACAAAGCGCGCCGGGGCCCGCTTAGTACATTTTATAAAAGAGAGACCATATTGATTGAATCTCACTTCACTAAACACTTCACAAACTTGTTTCTCGAATGAGACTAGAGATACGCCAAAGAAGTCGATCTCAGAAAAACACCAGATTTTTCTCTCTCTCCAAATTTGACAGACCGCTATTATAGCTGCATAACCGCTCATAAATAGATTTGGATCGCGTTACCGCAAGGGATTTATGTACTAAGTTCTGGTACACAAATAAAACTCAGCCCTCTCGACCATTTTATCTCGCAAGTTATAATAGTTTAATTTTTGTTCAAGTAATAGTGTATTACTTCAATGGAATATAAATTCAAGATCCAATTATTACTAATTAATACAAGGCATGAAACTTCCTCCGTTGCCAAGCTACAAACAATTCTCCAGTGTAGCTGAAAGCGATAGTTTATCCCTCCTTTCTTCACCATACTCTCCGCTGTTGTGTGGTGTGGTGATCCGTGGTGCTTTTGTGGGTGTTTATCGCCTCACTGACTGGCCTGGTCCTGTGGTGCACGCCTCTGCCCAGTGAGTACTAACCACGGTCCAGATTTAAATTTTACAATTCCGTCCAAGTTCGGGAATGTTACATTTGGGTACTACCGTAAGCAGTACTGACAGAACATGGTTAGTGTCTTTGGCCTTGGAGGAATCTAGACAGCTGTTGTAATGTTTCTTCGGACAATCAATGTTAAATATAAATCGGACGAAATACATCATTCCATGATGATCCTTCGGGAAGAGCTTTTATAGTGAAGGTGATGCCGGCGATTCTTTGGGTGTAATATGTATTTTTAATTTTAAAGTCCTATCCTTGTAATATAACTTCCTTGAACACAACACCCTTTTTTTGATCACTTCATCTCACCCCGGAATTAGTAATTAAAAGTAGAATCATTTTGCAATCAGACCAATATAAAAAACAGCTGAATTTAAACATATAAACCTTTAAACAGTAGGGACTGTGTTTGAGATACAGTTTCTCAGCAGGGGTGGCCATGGTTTTATATGATATATGAGTTTTCACTTTCTTAATTTAGTGTTCTCGTTTTAAAATTTTGTACTAAATATTAACTATGCAATCAAATAATATTCTAGCACCGGATTCGTTTTTTTAGTCTTTTCGAAGCTTACTTCCTAAATATCAAATTGTTAATTATTTAGGAAATGAATTGATATGATAATTCAACAAATATTACTCTTAATTAGATACTTAAAAGTGGATTAGGCTTTCCAAGAAATCTTAATTTTACATACGTAATGAAGAGAATTTAAATACTCAAATAGCTGAGTTTTAAGTATATTTTAAAAATTATATGATACTTTGAATTTTTTTTTTCTCCAAGCAATGCATTACCACTAATTTAATTTTAACCGTAGGCTACTTATCGTAAAAAAGTCTAGATCTTTAAAAGTCATGCATCATCCTGCATCTGAATGAATAAATGAATTTGAAACATCTTTCTTCGTCATTTTAAACTCTTAGGAACCGCTAACCGGTTGTCGGGTTGTGCATTTGAATTTCATAATGGTTAAAAATTAAAAACTGCCTGCCTTATAAAGAAGCTCGCCTCAAATCCACAAATGTTTGACTTCAGAAACTTAAAAATTTAATGCATTAATGTTATTTATTGATAAAACCACGATTTTTACGTTACTAACAATGGTTTATAAATTATATTTAGTAAACTATGTTGTGGGAAATTTCGTTTTCGTCTATTGTAAGTATTATCATACAGAAATAAATTGTCTTCTGTGGCTACAACTACCTTTGATTATAACTAGTAGTAATATTATTTATAGCTAATAAATTTAACAATCAGTAGTTGTGCATTTATTGTATTACTAAAGTAGCAAAAAAGAAACGAGTTTAAAATTTCTGGTTATTATGGGAAAGGAAGTTTTAGTGAATGTTGCCTTCTTCTTAGCCTTGGGAGGTGGGCGATAACCTTGAATGACCTCAGACAAAGAGGTGACCTGTGATTTGCAAATCCTTTGAGGTACTTCTCCTCGCGCACACGATTCCTGCCAACGAAATGCAACATTACGTTTCTTACTTAACTATTTTGAACTGCCGTTTATAACAATCATACGCGAAAGATGTACAGGATTTTCAACATCTTTAAATGTTCAAATTTCAACTCCGAGTCACGTAATGGTTGACGTTGGGCGTGCTGCTGTGCTGTAAACTTTGGTGGCGGACTTGTTGAAAAATAATTTTACTAACTCATATAAGAGTTTCTGGTATATCCCGAGAATACGAGTTGCAGGATTGTCTCTAATAGCTTTACTAATTCTACGATTTATTTGAAGTATAAAATGCGACATAAATTTATAAAATAATCATTATCTTATTCATTTTTATAGATGTAAATCAAATTCCCTAGCGCTTGCCCTTTTGAAAGTATAATCTAACAATTTCATATGTATATTGACAGGGAATTTTTATTCCGGCTGGAGCAGCAGGCTTTAAGTCAGGCCTGTTTCCCTCTTCTTGGATTGTTCTTCGTTTAATATCGCTATTAACTTGGACCTCTCAATAAGTTTTTTGTTATTAAAACGGAAGGCACTCTGTTCCTATCTACTACTTATTACGCGATGTAAATAGGTTGCAGATTAGGTTCTCATAAATATTTTACTAGTAGTAACAAAAGTTGAAAGTTATCCTTTACGAGTGCTCACGTGATCTGAGCTTGAATTTGGGTACTGTATCTAGGGATGTTTTTCTTTTTCGCCAGGAGTGCGGGGTGGGTGTCAGAGGCACCAATGAAGCCCGCCTTGATGGCCAAGGTCATTTCCGAACTTAGATCACGTCCCAGATTCGTTCAACGTGCCTGATTGCTTTATGGGCACAAGTAATACAATCAATATCAATTTTACAGGCTAGGCCGATTGCTTTTCTTTTTGTTAGTTTTAGAGGTTTCATTCAAATACTTTTCTAGAGTTGCCAAAATTAACTACAGTGTATTCTGATTCATCACTATTGAATTTATTATTATAACTATCAAGGGGTTTACTCAGTTTTAGGATACTGAGAGGCATAGGCCTAGATTCAGAAAACTGGAAGATATGTTTGAAAGCCTATTTTTTACCTGGAATTTTGACATGGTATTTCCGTTTTTGAATATTTTGGTACTCCTAGTTATAATGTACTAAATATATACACACAATTTTTCACAATAACCAGATCTTAGTTTAAAGAAAATTCGCGAATACAATGCTACAAACCGTTGTATAAACACTAACCAAAACAAGCGTAGTAAACAACAAATCAGCTGATTTACAAAACACATGAACTGCAATACAGTTTGTGAGAGTGTTGCCAACACGGCAAACAATAATATAAAATTTACAAACAAAAACAAAAACATGTGTACTATAAAAATTAATGTTATGGCCATTGTACGCTAAGAGAGAGTAAGACCCATTGGAATCCAGATTTTAGCTAACACTCGCAAGAAACATGGCCCCATTCTAATGTAAATAAAGCAATTATATATTTGTTTACTATATATAGTGTTATATATCACTGTATGCAGAAATAAAACATGCTATAACTACACCATATAAATCTTTTTTTTAATGTTTTTGTATAATTATGACCAAACAGGCAACAAGGGACCAGGGCCAGGATCAGGAGATGCTGATGAGTTACTGTTATTGTTCAGCAGATATTACAGTTTCCAACATCACCCAAACCATTTACCTCTTAGCTTTAGAGACTAATACTCATAGCATATAAGGCACAGGAATTATGCTTCTATAATATAACGTGATTACGACTTAAACAGTTTTAATAATATTCTACGATTTCTTTCTTGGAATGGTTAGAGTACTGTAGTCATGAATTTCATATATACGTTTGTAGAAAAAGCTAGTTAATCTTTTTTGTCCTATTTCACAATTTGATTAACATTATTTTCAAAAGAGAACAAGTATTAAAATGATTTTGGATTTGTTTCCACGTATTAGTTTAGTAATTATACCTCCAAAATAATTTCTTAGGAAACTTAAAAAGGCATTGAAGATATCAATTACCAAAACCGAAGTATGCTTATCTTTCAAATACATAAAAAATATAGACATTAAATATATAATAACTATTTAAACCTATATTAGGCAATAGATGTAAGTACCCATTTACTTAAAGCACAAAGTAATTTAGTACAACTTTTTTTAATTTTTATGTTATTTACATTATTCTGGCACCGGAAGATGAATTATCTCGATTTAAATTGCCCATCGTACTACTAAAAATAAATAAAAGTATATATGCATGTGGCATATAAATTAATTACTTTGATTTTTTTTAATAATTGAAAAACAAAAAAAACATTTACAGCAATTACTTATGAAATGTTATAGTAGGCTATATTCTGAACAGGTATGCAGAATAATTACAGTCGCATGAAAGCCATAAAGCCCTAACATTCTCATAAGGGAATCTCTTTATCTCTGTGAAAAAACCTGTGCAAAGACAGGAGGTCGCGTAACGGAGCAGTCGCCAGGACAACCAGCTTCACTTCCCCAGAGTGAGGCTGGAAGTCGGGGTGGCGTCGGTAGGAGGAGCTTTTCCTACTTTGGCCCCAAATTGTACAATGACCTACCCGGTAGCTTGAAGAGCACACAGTCAATACTGTCTAGTTTTAGATCTAAATTAAAGGATTTTATGTTAACTAGGTTGTAAGGTGACTGTTGCGTATTTTAACCTCACCAAATTTAACTGTAGATTATTTATAGATTCAGTATTATAATAGTACCTTAGTATAAGTTCTTAGTGTTAAGTTTCACTTGAGGTTGCTCTGTAAAGCAGTTTGTACTGAGAGACGCTCTAAATAAAAGGAATTTTTATTTTATTATTATTTTATTTATTTATTTATATCAACAACTGGGTTGTGTTTGAAATTTATAAAACTCGCTTAACAAATTCCAGCTTCCATTGTTTTAAGGCTTTGTAAGGAATTCATTACCAGGGTATGATAATAAAACAGTGAAATAGGATTCTCGCACAATGTGCCTTTGTTACCTGGTAATGACTAATAAGTAAGTAATAATATCTATGGTGAAAGTGCCTTAGTTATAATCTTGTTTGATATTATATTTATTCGTGGAGCCTTCTCTAACACCTAATTATTATGTTTGGGATATGGTGTAATGTATAGTAACATATGGAAATCATCAACAAAAATATACAAATTAGTTTAATGCCTTATTGCTGCATTGTATGTAAAACTACTATTATCGTACTTTACATTACCGTTTTCATTTCTATAACAACTGATTGATATTTATACATAGACAAACAATACTGATGAATGATTGGGCTCTGTAATTATCAGGTGATATTAAATATTTATACAGTAATATACACTTGCAAAATTAATTAAGTGGGAAGTATTTTTTGTGAATTTTAAATTTAATAATATGCTTAAATATTTTAAGTATATCTACGTATTGAACATATCAAATTTTGTGCAAATCTCATCAGTAAGTTTTGCGTGATTGTGTGTCAATCATTTAAAAATAAATAAAGTCTTTATAAATTTTGTTTTTATAATGAATATTATATATGATTATATATGTATTATACTTATGTCATTTGTTATAATATTTTTCAGAAAGATAATTTTAGACTAATTAGGAATAATATAAAATATCATGTCAAATAGGGTCTCTGGATATTGATTTTAAACAATGACAATATAGCATATCATTCGTAACTTGAGACAGGGAACAAACTTATTAAACCTTTATAATTGTATTTTATTCACACGTTTGTGTCCTTAAATATATGTGTTGGTGTAATCAGACAACAAGCGTTCTTTTTAGCGGTAGTAGTAGTGACGTCATAAATATATACGACAGGTGAAAAGTAAGCAGCGTTTACATAAAATATTATTTATTATCCATGGAAAACAACGTAACGTTTATAATTTTTTTTTTAGTAATTATTATGAAATGTTATGTCTCTGCATTTTTCAAATTTCGTTTTGAATTCATAGTTAGTTACGGAAGTAGCACCAGGAACACGATGTGATGGCCAGAAGAAAGCAGAACCAGCACCAGGACTTATTTTAATTCAGTATAAATAATAGTTTTACTCACTATTTCTCGTTACCCAAAGCAGTTTGCATCCTAGTTTTAGCAATTATTATTCACAGCACAAAATCACCAGAATAGTTCATATTTAGTGCTAACAGATGTACATAATTCAATTTATTGTTATGTTTTAAGTGAAAAGACACTAATATGTGCTGATTTTAATCCTCTCAGTACCCAAAGAGTACAGGGAGAAATCAGTTTACATTATTTACTACCCATCGGACCCAAACATATATTGGAAGTTTTCACGTAGTTTTTAAAAAAAAAATATATATAGCTAGTAATGAGAAACATTTTCTTACTCGTTTTTTCCAGCAATAATATTTCTAGCATTTCTAGTAAGGAAAATTTTCGTAATGAGTTGAAATTAGTCAATGATTTTTATTTTATCATATAAAAACAACAACTCATTTTTGTTTGATTGGTATAATTCAATAATTAAAAACTTGGTGCCTAATAATTGTGACATAATGTGTTCTACAAGTTTTAACTCATTATATTAGTTACTAAAATTCACGCCAGAGCTCTCTTTCACAGTACAAGAGGTAATAATGGGCAAAGTAAAATTTTACAGTATATTGAATGCCTATTAGTTAGAAAAATAAAATTATAAACACACAAACATTAAAATTTCTCTCCGTAACTTATAATAATTTAATTTCTGTTTCATCAAGAATTATAATAAGTAATTTTGGAGATTAATGCATCAGTTTAAACACACCACAACACATTTAAGATAATCATGTGAGTTACACAACAGCATCAGTACATACTTCAATACAAAAGGCAGAGCTCCCAGTGGCTCACACAATACACTCCCGAACCCCAAAAACTGCACATGAGGAAGTCTCGTATCAAAATAATGCTGATAGTCTTCTTTGAAGTTCGAGGAATCGTCCATTTTGAGTTTGTACCGCCAGGAAAAACTGTCAACGCAGTCTTTTTATCTAGAGGCGCTCGAGACTGAAACGCCAGATCGCCCACGTTCGGCCTGATATTAAGTCATCTTCAAGCTCCACTACAAAAATGCCCACTGCCCCCACTGCCACACGGCCTTCGTCGTTACCATCTACCCTACCCAGTACAAAGAATCCCGTGCTGCTCCAACCTTCTTACAACCTCATAGGTCCGTGTGATATATTTTTACCACCGACTGAAGAGAGAGCTGAGATGAAAGGAATTGGAGACGGTGGAGAACATCCATGCTGAAGTTATAATGCTCCTGAGAGGCATTCCAGTTGAGGGGTTCCAGGGTGCTTTCAAAGCAATTGCCTACGCAGGTGTATTGCAGGAGGAGGCTATGTTGAAGTATTTTGTCCATTTGTACCATTTGGATGAATAAATCAGTTTTTTTCCTGAATATGATCATTACTTTCATAACGCACCCTGTATCCTCATGTCTCATCAGGTACACAACTGAGAGCACTACGATGTTGACTGACACGATCCAAAAGAACGGCGAACCCACCTATTCTTCCATAACGCAGATGTGGTGGGAAGGGCTGTGTATGTCGAGTTTAGCAACATTAACACAAGCCTTTAAATTAAGTTTGTAATGTAGTAAAATTACACTACAGACTGAAGGTGTCTTAGGACTGCAACGTGAAACTATAGGACCAACAACTGCTCAGAGTATTGATACGTTTGGATTCGCTCCCACAGAAATTTTACAGTTTTTTCTTGGAAATTAAATTAAGAATTACCTCCGTCAATTATTTTCTTTACTAATCGAATTCATTGTCAAGTTTGCCAACTAATACTTGCAATAGTATCAAAAGAATTTGGTTTCTCTTATATTTTACAGACTGATTTCAAAACCAATAAGCAATATAATAATTATATTTGTGTAATTAAAGTATATGTCTGCGAATACGTTTCGTATGCGAGAGAAATCCTGTCTAAAAATGACATTCCAGAAAACACCTTTTGTTAAAGTTATCAGAATAATGTCGTATCGTCTTCCCAAGTTACAAAACCATTTATAAATTACAGGTTCTTACCTCAGTTTCAAAATAACTGACGCAGAAGTTATGAATTTAACTTCCGTGTTACACCCTGCATTACTGGCTTAGATGTTTAAAATTAAATGCATAATTCTACATACGTAAGTGATGCATTAACTATAAATGTTTACAACTATATATATATATATATATATATATATATATATATATATATATATATATAATATGTATTTATTGGAATAACAAAGTTTGTATAACAGGACACAAGATAAAGCTTTGGAAATTGAATTCGTTTTTATATTTAGAGGTTCTTTTGAAATAAATGTGAGGTTCTCCGTAGTTGTAAAATATTCTTTAATGCACATGTAGTATAACCGCTGTAAAAATTTCAGATTATAGTCCTTATTTAGGTTTAAAGTGAGCTGCAGTACAAAAAACATGTTCGAGAAGTTAATAGAAGTTTCAAATCAGCTAGTCCCCTTTGTTGCTGCAGGGTGTGTAGTACTAATTAATTGATATAAACCCTTAGTGCATGTCAGCCTAGGGCACGGTGAGAAAGTTTAATGACCAAAGTTAGAGTAAAACATAAAGATTAGTACAATAGCGTATTTCACAGGTTTAAAGATTCGTATGTCACTCTTTATACAAATATAAAAAACTGGAATGTTTGAAAATATCGGTACAAATATTTGGCTCAAAATGACCAATTTAGTCTTTCCACATAGTTGGCTGACGGTAATATAGCTATCACTTACGTGTCTGACAGCTGGATTCAAATGTTTATAGTAAAATATATATTTTAGATAAATATATTGCTTCATAGATTTTTACTTATTGTATTACGGAACCAAAGCTAGTGTTGGATGAAGATCAATTTCATTTTTGGAGGAAAATTTCATCACTTTAACAAAACTCAAAGCTTTTAGCTTCTACACGTAAATGTTTGGCCAATAGACCATAACATAAATACAAAGAGATCTTGTGGTTTTGACTATATAAAAACGTCCCTTGCGGAAGAAGAAATATTGACACTGTTATTAATATAACTCAGCTGATATGTCTCCTACAGCAGTCCACATTTAAATTACTTATATCCATGGAAACAACAATAGAAAAGTTTGGAAAATTTAGTGTTTTGAACTGTTCAGTATTAAATTTAAAAGTCAATCTAATCACAGCACCTCGGAGAACCACTGAACAAGGAACACGATTTGAGGCTCAGAGAGAGAACCAGGACCAGGACCTACAGTGAGTTATTTTTATTGTCCATAAATCACAATTTCTGCTCTCACTATCAAATGACATTCAAGGTACGCAGTTTTAAATCCTGGTTTTATCTACAATTTATCAGCATAAATCACTAGTCCAGTGCCTATATTGTTGGGTATAAATAAATAATAACATATACAAATATATTACGAAAATAGTAACGTGATTGAAATTAAACAGATATTTATGTTTGTTGATCTTTTAATTACTTTCATAACTCACATATTGATGCTTACTATACAAAATATATCCTATCGGTATGTTCTCAGTTAAATTTGCGCTTTGTGCTGTTTTTAATTCTCCATGTACCTAAGGCGAGCATATAGACTTAATACTTGCAAGATATTGAACGGCCTTATATATTTTGTATTTAATGTATACAGTTGATAGAAACATAGGTGAGTTGGAATATTTTATCTCTTTTTGTAGGTCTTAAATAGGACCTACAAAGTCTTTAAACTTATCACAAAATTATTACAGGTCATATTACACAAATAAAAATATATTAAAACGTGACTCGGAATATTTAAAGTTTATTCATGGCAAAAATCTCCTGCATAAGATTTTTCAATGATGGAAACAGTACACAGTATAGGATAATTGTTGGAAAAGGTTATAGTACGAATGGTTAATTTTTAAAGCAAAATTGATTTTACGTTTATAACATCCATAAATATAGAAATATATTTAATGCATAAGACTTCGTTGAACATGAAATAATAACATGTACATAATGTTAGTAATAATCATGACGTAAACAATCAAGTAAAGGCTAAAAGCGAAACAAAGAGAAACAGGTTAAACATGCACACCAGTTTAAGTAATTGTTTTATCTATGAAAACAGCAAAGGACAGGTATCACAAAGCTTTCGATAAATGCATATGTTTTATTTACAAAATTCTTTAAACTTACACCACGGTTAGAGAAGCCCGACCAGGAACAAGTGCAATTGCCGAAAGCTTGTTAAGGGCTAGGTCTTATTTAATTTTTTAGATTAATATACAAAGACGTTCAACACACAGGGCGTGGGAAATCTACACCAGGAGTACTATGGCGAAGACCAGGATCGAGACAAGGATTTTTGGACGACTTACTTAATTATTTACAATTCAAAGATATTCTCTAAATATTCTTTTTAACCAAAGCTATACACTTTCTAGTCTTGCGATAATCAATTAAAGAAAAAAATACAGTGAAACAATTCCTATGTTATTATAACGCGTTTTCAGTTAAGAGGATTTTAATTTTAAGGACTATTGCAATGAATTTATTTTCCTGTGTAGTGATACTTATGTTGATTAACATTTAATTTATGTTTTATGCTTAAGCAGAATTATGGTTTTAAATCCCTTCAGTACTATAAATGTACAGAAAGAATCAGTCTACAATTACATATTTTACCAAATCCAAATGTTTTTTTGGTCCATTCTTACATAGTTTTATAAGAAGTGAAAAGAGTACTATGAGAATTATTTACTTCAATGTGACTTAGAGACATTTTTCAGGCATTATATAGTAGTGTAAAACTTTTAAAAATTGAAAACTAGTGAATTTTAGCTGACCTCGGATTAAAACTCATAATGCAATACGTTTAATTTGTTTAAACTCAATCATTTCTAAAAACGTTGTTGTACAGATTTGAGCAGAATTATAGTCTATATCTTTTACTTTATTCAATTAGTTGATGAGATTACCACCAGAGCTTTCTTTTACTTTTCATGAGATTATAACTTGCCGATTGTGATGATACAGTTATAGAAACAACTCCTTAGATTCCTATGTCACCTTTACATGCTTCACTTACACTATGAATAATAATTTTACTCTGAAAAAAGTCAAAAATGCTATATTTGAAAATAATGCCAACTCCGAGTTGTCATGATATTTTCCACTACAATTGTTTATCGGAATATAATTTTCATCACACATTGACAGGAAAGCCAACCTACTGCAAAATCCAGATAGGAACATTCAAAATGTTTGTTCAGAAGGCACAAGCTATCTAACTTGTGGTCCAGATACCGGGACCAGCGTGACTGTGGCACTGGTTGTCACTTACACATATTACATTAAACTAAATATATGCTGGTAAAGATTGCTATTCAGTATTTCTTGTGTTGTTTATTAAGCCCATGACGTGGTTATACTATAAACTTTATTACTTAAAGAGATTTTTGAAATAAAAAATTTAAATTGTAAACTAGATTTTTGAAGAATCTCAAACATTTCCAATTGGAAACTGAGATGGATACGTTTTGTCAATTTGTACATAAAATATTCAATATTGAATAAATAATATAGTCATCACTCTACTTCACAGACATGTCAGAAATGGTTCCTCACTAACTGGAACATTGTAATGGTGAATGTTATTGAGAAACGTAACGACTCGATAACCATGCAGATAAATTAACTCGAATGATGGCTTTAAATGTATATTAGCTGTAAGTTCAAATTTAAGTTTTGTATTGTAATAGTTATCGGAATACTAGCTCCTTAGAACTTTATAAGAATATCAGAAAATATTTGCGACAATGTTTTTCTTCAAACTACTTAAGTCCTTAGCTTGTATGTCGGTTAGTAGGAAAATTATATCCGTTAATAGGTGATGTCTGTTTTAGTTCAAATTAACACTTATCACAAAAACCCTATTTTTTGTGTTTACACTCTTAATTCCATAATTATCTTTTAAATTAATTTATAATGATAATAGGTATACTTCAGGAAAGACATAAACATGAAGTTTGTTTTATACTTTGATAACCATTGACTTGTACTGAGAAGTGCGATAACTTTGCTATTAGGATTTGGTACCTATAATTTTCAGCTCTGCATCCTTATATTGTAACTTTATATCCGCCAGAAGATTTCATGTAATTTTCTGCTAGCTCTAATACAGTTATATTTATTTATACATTTACTTTCCCCAGAGGGTTCACTTCTGGTTGGTTTATTGCTTCCGGTTAAACCCACACTAGGTACAGCAAAAACCGATGTCACTTAAATGTGTACAACCTTATGGATCCAGGAGTGGTACATCACTAACCTAAAATGTCGAGATTCTGCAAGGGTAATTCGTAGGTCTGGTCTACAGCGGGAGATGACTGTTGGAGTTTGTAGTGTTTGTTCCATATGAGTCAATGATTCTTGCCAGCCTAGACAAGGGTGTGCCACCCTTAACGGCTTTGATTGGAGAGGCTCGCTCAGAGCTGGCTTTCTCTTCTTACGACCACACCTCTAGGGGCTGGATACATTTCACCAAATGTATTCTCTTAAAAGGTGAGGCATTTATGGAAATAATGTTTTGTCAAGTTCATAGATTAATTAAAAAGGTCAGAAATATACGTGTTTTTTCAAATAGGCTTTTAGACCTACTTATGTATGCCTCTATATCTTCTTAAACGATGCACTTAGGCAAATTAAAATCTGCAACTAAAAATATAAATAATTTGAGCCAAAATCGTTTTTAAACCAGACATTCCAGGTTCTGGAATTCTAGGGTTGTAGAAGTCCCATACAAGTATCATCTCACTAGCACGTAACATTAAAAATGAGCAAACTCATAGTTGTTAAATGTTTGGCGACAACAGTAGCAACAACACCTTCTTCATTAAATAACTATCCGTACGTTTACAGATTTTTAACTTGCATAAAAGTGCAAATTATAAATACTTAACCCTAATGTGAGTTATTTTACAAACATTTTTTAGAGGATAGACTTATTATGCAATTGTCCAACCATGCAATAAATATAGAAAGTTAATAAGGCTAGTGTGACTACCCTATTAGTGTTAGGGTAATGGTTTGAACATTGCGGAATAGTTATAAAAGTAGTTATAGCTTTAATTTTTTCAGCCATATACAGGATTTAATAATTACAAACAAATCACAGTAAAATATTTGAAAAATCAATGAAAGGTATTTAATCGTTAATTTCACAAAAATTTTTCAAATAATTAATTGTTTTAAATTAACTTATAAAAATAGTATTTGTCTTCCTCTAAGGAATTACATAATAGCAGTTTAAATGTACAGTGGACAGTGAAACAGTTTCTATTTAGTTATAACGCGTTTAAAATTAACAGGGTTTTTACAATGAGGAAGATTATCTTGATCAACAAATAACTTTCGTATATTTTGTGAGCTAAAAAGAACTTGAGATTTAAGTTTATAAATCCTTTCAGTACTCTAAGTGTACAGAAAGAATCAGTTTACAATCATTTCCAACACATCGTCCAAGCTATATAATATCCGTTCGTACATATCTGATAAAAAGTGTAAAGATTAATTAAAGAAATATTTTCGTATATTTTACGACCTAAAAAAGAACGTGAGATTTATTTTTTTTAAATCCTCTCAGTACTCTAGGTGTACAGAAAGAATCAGTTTACAGTCACTTCTAACACATCGTCCAAGCTACATAATATCCGTTCATACATATTTGATAAATAGCGTAAAGATTACAGGTACTTGGAGAATTTTTACTTAAATATGTCTTAGAGATATCACTCAGGCATTAATTAACATTGCAATATTGAACATGATTTGAAATAAGCGAATGCTAGTTGACTTAGGAATAAAATTTATATCTTAATAACATTTCATTGTTTACACTTAATAAAACAATAAATATATTATACAGATTTGAGTAGAAATATGGTCTGTAATTGTAAGTTGATTTAACCAATTAGTTTCTGAAACCATTACCAGAGCTCTGAAGTCACACACACACACAGACATTCAGAATTAAATTAATATTCCCCTTTTTTGATTCCTGTCATACTACAAACAATTTTCTTTTCATTTTGTAAAACATCTTGTAGTTATTAAACATTTAGTATCGAAAACAGTACAGTTTTAATAAAATTATTCATCTTTAAATAATTTCTGTTTTTAAAATAAATATACAACGTGACTGAGAGTAACTTTGTTGCTATCAGCTAAGAATAAAACAGATAATAATTATTTTAATTAAAAATATTAATCGGAACTGAACTACTTTATAAGTTATTAGTTATGTTAATAATTACTTAATGTCAGATTACTACGTACAATGTTTCAAAATTACTTAACAAACAGCATGTATTATTATGTTTCTCGTGTCACTTTATTACATAAGATAGCAGAATATATCAATTGGTTTACTATGTCATTGCTGCTATTTATATAAATAATATATTGTACTTGCAATTACAATTTTCATGTTACTACGACTTACGATATTTATGTATTGAAATAAAAAATACTTGAATACACTGCATACTGTTACATGGTAAGCAGCGAAATACTGTAATGTTACATTTAAAATTCAATTCACATTTAAGTTATTAAATAATATTCTAATTAAGTAAAAATTTGTAAGGAATATTTTAATATACAAATACACATAAGTTTTATTTGTATCTAAATAATGGTTTTATCAAGTTTAGTTAAAATCTGCCCAATAGGGTTATCTTGATTATTACACATACAAAAACCTTCGAAAGAGTTTGTATTAATTTATAATATAAACTATTGTAGAATAATTAGCAATAGTATAACATGTCATGTCGAACAGTGTCCCTGGATATTGCATCCAAACAAAAATAATGTAGCACCTAGATCAGAAACGCGGGAAAAATCTTATTAGAATCTTTATAGTTAAGTTTTAATCGACCTTTTGTACCCCTAAAATATGTGTCAGTGTAATCAGATAACAAGCGTTCTGTTTAGTGTTATTAATAGTCATGACGTCAGCAATATAAGGGACAGGTGTAACGTAAGCAGCAGTTTACACAAAATATTATTTTATATCCATGGAAACAAAACGGCATTTATAATTTAATGTTTTTAAATAATTCTAAAGTGTTATGTCAATACATTTTACAAACTTCGCTCAATTCACAGTTAGTCACGGAAGTAGCACCAGGAACACGATGTGATGGCCAGAAGCAGAACAAGGACCAAAACTTACAAGGATGAGTTACTTTAATTCAATATAAAATCACAGATTTACTCACTATTTCTCGTTACACAAAGCAGTTTACATCCTAGTTTACCGAGTGTTATTAACAGAACAAAACAACAGAATAGTTCATATGAGTGCTAACAAGTACTAATTAAATAAATATAGTTATAACACTTTATTGTTATGTTTTGTGTAAAAGCTACTAGTTTGTGTTTGAGGCTATTGTTTAATCCTCTTAGTACCCAAATAGTACAGGGAGAATCAGTTTACAATATTTTATACCAATCGGACACTAACATTCATTGGAAGTTTTCACTTAGTTTTATCAAAAGTATTTATAACTGTTAATGAGAAACATTTTCTTATTTGTGTTTTCCAGTAATCTTTCTAGTATTTCTAATAAATAATTTATTCGTAATGAGTAGAAATTAGTCAATGCTTTTTTAAGAAATAACAAGAGTAGGCTAAATAATTTTTGTTTAACTAATATAATTTAATAATTAAAAAATCAGAGCCAGAAACTTGAGACTTACATATGTTCTAGAAGTTTTAACTCATTCTATTAGTTACTGAAATTCACGCCAGAGCTCTCTTTCATAGTACAAGTGATAATAACAGAGCAACCAATATTATACACTATTAGGAGTACTTAAGTAGTTTCCAAAGCTGGTTTTACATATTAAATTTACTCTTTGTAATATTATTAATAAACATTTAAAATATTAGTATTAAAATCTCTGTTTAATGACGATATATAGAATAAGTAGTTTTGAAGAATAATATGTCAACTAGACTTCAAAATCGACAGTGCACCCTGCCTGAGTTAATGATTGCTTGAATAACCCTAGCACACATCAATTTGAAAACAAAGAGTTCGAAATCAAATGTGATGAATTTTTGCCTTCGGCAACAAGAGCATTGGCAACGACCCGCAGTGATGGTGGATGACGTACTCTTGGAAGAAGCAGAATCCATCAAATTCCTTGGAATGTACCTTGATCGAGGACTGACATGGGATGATCACATTGATAGAGTCTGCTCAAAGGTTGCTTCAGGCATTTATGTTTTACGCAACCTTTCAAAATTTTGTTCCATGGATGTATTGAAAACGGCTTATTTTGGTCTCATACATCCACATTTATCTTACGGCCTTAGGCTGTGGGGAAGTTGTTCTAAATACAAATTCGAAAGAGTATTTAGAACACAAAAGAAAGCCATCAGAATTCTTTCAAAACTGAATCCTAGAGAGTCGTGTAAAGGATCCTTCAGGGAGCTTGGATTGCTGACTTTACCCTGTCTCTATATTCTCGAGGTCGCCCTGTATTGTCGACTAAAATGCCAGTTGGTGCAGGGCAGGGACGTCCATCACTATGAAACAAGAGGCAGGGACAACTTTCGAACCGAGCAACACAGGACAACAGCATTCGGACATTTGCCATCCCAGGTTGGTGTCACAATCATCAACAGGCTCCCTGAGGAAATTAAACATCTCGAAGATCCCAAAACATTCAAATCTCGACTAAAACGCCTCTTGGTGTTAAAGGCATTTTACTCCGTTGAAGAGTTCATGATGGGCCGCTGGGATGAAAATCCTTGAAATTATCAACAAACAATTTCCCAGTCCTGATGTCCAGTTACCATGAAATTCCAAATTCTTGTTAACTGCCTTGTTTATTGACTCTCACATTTAAGTATTGTGTGTTTAATACCTCAAATGTTGACGCATGCAATGCAATTGTGAAATTGTTGATTGTTGATGCAATAAAGAATATTATTATTATTATTATTATTAGTATTATTGATAGAAATTTGCATTATAAACTGCATCAGTACATATTTATATCCAGACTCCAAAAGGTAGAGCTCCGAGTAGCACACACAATACTCTCCAAAAAAAGGTGAAGTTAAAAAAGTCTCGCATCAAAACAATGATGATTGTCTTCTCTGACGTTCAAGGAATCGTCCATTTTGAGTTTTTACCGCAAGGAAAAACTGTCAACGCAACAATTTATCTGGAGGTGCTCGAGACTAAAACGCCAGATCGTCCGGGTCCGGCCTGATATTAAAGTCATCTTCAACCTATACTACGAAAATGTCCCCAGCCAAACGGCCTTCGTCACACATACGAGTATAAGCCAAAAAAAGCTAGCCAAAAGTAAAATTCACAAACTTAGCCAAGCAGGTCCCTTTTGTTCTGTAATGACAATAGGGAACCCTCTTCATACAAAACCGGTTCATCCCCACCGCCAACGCGCCTCCTACACCCTCCACGTCAGTTGGAAATCATCTGTTGTGATATTTACAGGTTTGCTTTCTCGACGCTCGCTATTTTTCATCACTTTTCTGTGAAATTTTACACTATTGTGTTTAGTGCTAACCTAGAAACGTCTATGGATTCTTCAAGCACAGGTATGCTCTTTGTTTATAATGCATTATTGAATTATAAGAATCACTTTTTCATTCATGAAATGTAGCAGAGAATCATGCATGTTGTCGTGGTAAAAAAATTCTTATAAATTAATTTTCCGAGAGCATATAAATTAATTATGAGTTAAACGGTGTTAAGCTAAATATATTGCATAGACATATTCTGTGAACCTTTTACATGAAATATTAAGAGAAAAACCTTTCGCCACTTTCTGCCCCTTTGTTTTATTGCAATTTAATTAAAGAGTTTTTAATAACAAATAATTCAAATATTTTAAATTCCGTAATAAAAACACTAGTTTTTTGTCGGCCGGTTCTAGTGCGGAGCCCTCGATGACAATACAGAGAGAGGACTTGTTTAAAATTATAAACCAGTGCAAAATGAAAAATTTTTACAATAAACTGGACTTTCTTGAAGAAAAACTCTCAGAAATTACCAAATGCCCCAGTGACAAAATTAATTTACTCCGCGATAGCTTAAAGTCTTTTAGGCATCATTTTAACCTTAAGTGGTCTGCGGCCAGCTACAAAGAATGCCGTTTTCGGCGACACCATAAACTCGGCCGTCCTTCAAAGGAATTCCAGGAAAGTAGTGAGCGAAGCAAGAGGCGCAAAACAGAAAATGTACGATCAGAAGTACCTCATGTAGAGTTACCCTACTCTGCAGTAATGCACAAAAGAGCCTCAGGCAACAAAGAACTTTCTAAGCTCATAAAACAGGCCTCATTAACCCCGACAAGAGCCACCAAGTATCGAAAAATTATCAGTTCGGCTGAGAAATGTGCTAAAAGTGGCAAGCTGACTGTAACAGAGGCACTAATTAGGTATGTGGAGGCAGATTTAACCCATACACAATATAATGTTATAAGAAGTAGGCAAGAAGATATATACCCGTGTTATTCCCTGCTGCAAAGAGAGAAAAAAGAATGCTATCCTAAAGATATCAGCATCTCTGAAATAAAAGCTGAAGTACGTGTTCAAAATCTTCTCGACCACACCACTCAACGTCTTTGCTTGTATCTAGAAGAAGTATTAATAATGGCAAGTGATACGGAGTTGCAGAATATGACATTAATCAGCAAATGGAGATGCGATGGCTCGAAAGGACAAGAATTCAAACAGATGTTTGAAAACAAATCCGATTCTGATGCCCATGTCTTCATCAGCTCATTAGTACCACTAAGACTCACGAGCAATGTGAATGCCTCACAAAAAGTTTGGTGGCAGAATCCGGCTCCTTCATCTTAACGATTCTGCCGCCCAATAAGGATTCAGTTTGTACATGAAAGCAATAAAGTGACTCGATCCGAAACAGAGCATATTCAAAACCAAACTGAACACCTTAATCCTACGGAATTTGAGACCAACAACAAACCCGTAAAAGTATCTCATACTCTTGTGCTCACTATGGTAGATGGCAAAGTGTGCAATGCTGCTACTAATACAACATCAACGATGAAGTGCTACATATGCAACCAGACAAGCAAAGAATTCAATTAGTTGAAAACTGCTGAAGAAAGTTCCATAGATCCGAGCACTCTTAAATTTGAACTATCTGTTTTGCATGCACGAATTCGATTTTTAGAACCATGCCTCCACATAGTATACAAACTGCCTCTTCAAAAATGGAGACCAAACAAGGAGGAAAAGAAAATTTCAGCTGACGCGTCGTTACCAACTACCCGACCCAGATAGAAGACACCGTGAAGTCCCAGCCTCCTTACAGCCCTGACATGGCACCGTATGATTTGTTTTGTTCCCCCGAGTGAAGATAGTCCTGAAGGGGTAGCAATGGGAGTCGGTGTGGAAAATCCAAGCTAAAGTTATATGGTTCCTGAGAGGCATTCCAGTCGAGGATATCCAGGGTGCTTTCAAAGCGTGGCACAATTGTCTACGCTGGTGTATTGATGCAGAAAGAGAATATGTTTAAGTATTTTGTTCATTTATTTCAATCATATTAATAAATCAGTTTTGTTTTTTAGAAAATGCTCATTACTTCATAACGCACCCTGTATCCTTATGTCTCATCAGGTGCACAACTGAGTGCACTACGATGTTGACTGACACGATCCAAAAAAACAATGAAGCTTCCCAGTCCTCCATAACGCAGATTTAGTGGAAAGGGCTGATTAAATACATATGTTGGGTTTAGCTCCTGTTCAACTTCCTCTTAGTGCAGTGTCTACAATTTGATGCTGTTGCAGAATTCGTAAATCTCGTCTAAAGTGATCTAAAAATAGTCGGCGTCGATAACGAAAAAAGATAAAAGGAAAAACCCGCGTTGGTTTAATACTTAAAATTCACAGCCTCACTGAATCATCCCTCCTCACCATAGCAGTGTATTGTTTAGAAGATTTAATTGCAAGTAAGATTTGCTTGTGTGGGAGAAGGTTGATTTCAGTTGCTGCACGTAATAGAAAGGTAAACTTGAGCTAAACTCAACACTCACATAGAATGAGCTCTTCCAACCATAGCTGCGTTACTGTGTTTGATAATAGTGTATGGCAATATAACGGATTTGGCAGAGCGAATATTTTTGGCTCTTATTTGCAACCATGATTGGTGAATTATTAAACATTTAAACAAAATTTGTACTATCATGTAATATTGCTATGCCACATTTATTAATAGAGAAAAAAAAAATATATTGTGATCATAGTTGAAAGTTACTGGCAATATATAATTCCATTGCACACTTATCTTGTAGTACCCCCGTTTGATTACAAGAAATTTTTATTGAGTACTGTCATAAAACCTTGCATGAGGTTTTAACATAGACAAAATGAATTATATGATGTTGCTGTCCAAACATGGAATTAGACTAAGCGTCATAGAAGCCTAATACTCATTAAGCTCAAACGATTTCCCTTTTTGGTCTCCATGAATGTTAACATCTCTTTCCTGTATGATCGTTTTTTTATCTGTCCACAGGATAAATCAAAAATAAAACAAGCTATATAGAGTTATAATTTTAAGATACCAAGCAATAACGATGGAAGTTTTGAGTGGAGTGTCAATTCCCAATACATTATTTCGTTGCTAGTACTAAATTGTTTAAAAAGTAGAGGAATTTTAATTCTAATGCTAAAAGCCTATACACTCATCCAGTGTGGTATATAGACCGAGGTACTGGGCAGTTAAAATGCTCATGTTGTGAAATGTATGGTGCTGGGGATTATTCCCATGAACACCACAGACGTTATAGCCGTAGGCTTTGAATTCTTTCTCACATTAGGCTGACAAGAGTAGGAACTTACCAGAGCTAGATCAGATGAGTAAACGGAACAGGCAGGACTACAATAATTGCCAAACATTCAGGATCTTGAAGGCTACGCTCTAAACACACAAAGAGACGGGTGGCGAGATATATTTCCAAACCTAACCCGTCCTACGCTGTATATCGTCTTCCATAAAGTTATGTTGAACGATGAACAACCACATCTCGCCTAAGAACGGAATATACAGATCCAAGTGTCCACAGACACACACAAGCCCATAAATAAAGTTTCTAACGTAGTGAAATTACACTGAAGGTGACTTATGACCTCAACGTGAAACCAAAAGACCACCAGCAGTTCAGAATACAGATAGGTGTATATTCTGTCCCGTAGATATTTTGCTGTTTTCTTTTGGAAATTTAATTAAAAAGTATCTCAGTCAATGATTTTCTTCACAATAGCGTATTCATTGTTAAGGTCGATAACTAATAGTTGCAATAGAGTTAAAAGGATTTATTCTATATTATACTCGTATTCTACTGACTAATATTATAACCAATAGACAATATTTTAAATAATCATATCTTCCATAATTAAGGTATATTTCTGCGAATATGTTTTGTATGCGAGCGAAAACCTGGCTAAAAGTGACATTCCTGAAAAAATTTTTCTTAGTTATCGTAATGTCGTATTATCTTCCTAAGTTACAAAATCATTTACTAATTAAAATGCAAGGTGCTTACCTCAGTTTCCAAGAACTGAAGGAGAAGCCAATAATTATTTTACTTCTGTGTTACACACTGAATTACTGGTTTATGTGTGTAAAGTTTAACGCTTAACTTACAATACATACGTAAGTGATGTATTAGCTGTAAATATTTAAAGGTATACATATAATAAGTATGTAATTGAATAATAACAAAGTGTGCAATTACAGGACACAAGATATATAGATTTGGATATTGAATTCATTTTTATATTTAGATGTTTTTTTAAGTCAATGTAAGGTACTATGTAGTTATAGAGTATTCCTTTGTGCACATTTAATAATACGATATCCAGTACTATTTTTAAATGTGTTATTAAAATCGGTCTAGACTCAATTTTATGCTGTAAATGTCAGATTAAAAGCCCTTATTCATATTGAATGTGTGTTGCAATTCAAAAAACATGTTAAAAAAGTAATGTAGGCCTACTAGAAGTGTCCAATCAACATCTAGTTCCTTTTGTTGTTGCGGGGCTGTGCAGTAGTAAGTACAGTAATTGATATAAACCCTTAGTTTTATGTCAGACTAGGGCACGCTGAGAACGAATAATGACCAATGTTAGAGTAAAACGTACATATTAGTGTACTAGTGTATCTTACAAAGAATAATTTACAGGTTTAAAGTGTCGTAGATCACCCTTTCTAAATATATAAAAACTAGAATATTTGACAATATCGCTAACAAATAATTGGTTGAAAATGTCTAATTTAATCTTTCCTTATCGTTGTCTGACGGTTTGATTTAAATATCTTTAATAAAAACAACTATATTTTCCTAAAAATATCACTTGATTAATTTACTTCTTTATAGTTCCTTTACTACGACACGCACCAAATCTAGTTTTGACGATCAATTTGATGTTGGGAGGAAATATTTCATCAATTTTACGAATCTCGAGGCTGTTTGTTTATACTTGGCCCCTAGACTAAAAAGAAATAAAACTAATGTTATGGTCGTGTCCTTAACTATAAGACAACATAAATTACGTGGGATAAAATAGGACCACTTTAATTATTAAAATCCAGCTGATAAGTCCCCTACAGAAGTACACGTCTAAATTACTTATATATATATATTTTTTTAAACAACGAAAGAAGAGTTCGGTATATTTAAAAATGTGTTGAAATGTTCACTACTATATTGAAAATTCATTCTAATCGCAGCACCTCGGAGAACCACCGAACAAGGAACAGGATGTGAGGCTCTTAGAAAGGACTAGGACCAGGATCTACTGTGAGTAATTTTTATGTTTTATCGATCACCGTTTCTGCTCTAACTATCTCATGAAATCTAAAGTGCTTAGTTTAAATCCTGGTGTTATCGACAATTTATCACAGCATATTACACTAGACCAGTGCATATGCAGTTACTACTATACATAAACAATAACATATGACAATTCAGTTTATTACACAAATAGTAACGTAGTAAAAAGTAAACAGAAATGTTTGTTTGCTGAAATTGTCATTACTTTTATATCTTCAAATAATGATTATTATGCAGAATAAATTCCACTATTACGTTCTCGGTAAAATCTATGGTACGTTCTCGGTTAAATGTGTGCTTTGGCTGTTTTTAATTCTCCATGTACCTAAAGCAAGCATATAGAATCACTTTAATATTTTCCAAGATATTTATTTCCAAAAATGTGTACTTTCAGATCTAGTGGGCACATGCTGCATAAAGAATTACCAGAATGTGCCTAGTAGACACCTTCCACCATAGCTAAGTAATTACTGTCTCAGGTTATTAACTCAAGGCCCGAGTTCGAGTGTTTGTTCGCGCACACTGTATACACATAGTAACAATAATCTTAACCTAGTTTGAAGTATGATCATTCATGATCAAACCTTATTCGTTAGTGTTTGAATTTAAATAACAGAATCAATACAACCTAGAATTCAATGCAGAATTTTACGTTTTGTTTAATTCGTTCAATATGTTACAGTTCAGGAATTATAACTGTTTAAATAAACAGGTATTGACTTAAAATTGTAAAATTGTATGTAAGAAATTCACAATAGCTTAAACTAATAGATTCAAGATCTCTTACTGAAGGCCACTAAAACGTTTCAGGAACAATAGTTTCAGTACGTTTCAGTAGTAAATTTACTATTGCTTTACACAAAACCCCAAATAACTGTATTGAATATGTATGTTACAAAATATGTCTCGTACTAAAGGAAATTTTGTTTCTAACTATCTAAAAGTGAGAGCAGTTTTAAGTATGTGTATATAGAGAGCCTAACAATAAGTTGTGTGCCTAAGATCTTATTTTCCTAAGAAACTGGTGTTTAGTTTCTATGAATATGTGTACCGATTCATTTAATCTAAGGAATTAACAAGAATTCATGTTGTGTATTTAGTGTATACTTTATCAAAACTATCATGATGTATCTAAACTGCTATAATCTTTATGTAAACATTTATCTATATCTGTTATGTAGATTTTAACATAAAAATTCTACTCTTGATGTTTTAATTTCTTAATCAAGCTACTCCAGAAACACTTCATGATCTATATTAGTCCTATTGAATTGATCCTATATGTGAGTTTGAATTATATAAGAATTGAAATATGTCAACCTAAAATGAAGGTTTACTATAAGTTAAAATATATTAACTTTCTGTTCTGTATATAAAAGTACTTCTTGTGCAATGCTTCAACCTGCTTACAAGTACTAACAACTATAACCTTCAACCCACTTAGGGTCTAATAGAGTAAGCAAAATTATCATTAATGGAATCCAGGGAGTTCATAGCTAAAATGTAGTACAATATTAAGAAAGGTTAAAATAATAGAAGATAGAACAGACGATAGAATTAAGAAACGGTTTAATGTTAGTATAATGTACACAAGCACGTGAAGAAACAGGTGAATTATATACAACAGTGTCAATATTAATATTGTTATAATATCCATAGAAACTACGAAGCACATATAATTCAATCGATTTCGATAAATTGAAAATTAGTTTACAGTAATTTTACAGTAAATAGTAATTCGTTGAACACACACCACGTTGATTTGGAGGAGCCCACCACAAAACAAGTGCGACTAGGCTAAAAGCTTGATAAGGACCAGGAAACCTTTCGTACTTCAGTATAATAAGTAAAGTCATTAGACACGCAGGGCGTAGAAAATCTACACTGGGATTCACCCAGTACTATGGCAAAGACCAGGATCGAGACAAGGACTTACACGTAGATGAATTACTTTAATTATTTACAATTCAAAGATTTTCTATAACTATTCTTCCAACACAAAGTAGTTTAAATCTTAGATTTAGAGATTTATAATTACAGAAAAACACGTTGAAAGAGTTCCTATTTAATAATGTAATTATTAACAGGATGTAGTGTTTAAGGAAATTTAAAACTATTTTATTGTATTTGCATGTACATTTTATCTAAATCAAAGATTATCTTTCTTATATTTTGTGGGCAAACCGAAAGAACCCCTGATGTATTGATTTAAATCCTTTAAGTACTCTAAGTGTACAGAAAGAATCAGTTTACAATCACCTTCAAAACCATCTCTAAATGTTTTAAGGTCCTTTCACATATATACATATTTTATAAAAAGTGTAAAGATTACTTAGAGAATTACTTTGTTAAATATGCCTGAGAGACATCTTTCAGGCATTTTATAGTTGTTTAATATTCAAAATAATTTGAAATTAGTGAATTCTAGTTGACTTAGGATTAAAATTAATAACTTAATTATATTTACTTGTTTGCACTGGAAACTTTAATAAGGATATTGAACAAATTTGAGGAGAAATAAGGTCTATAATCTTGAACTTTTCTTTTTAGTTTCTGAAATTACCACCAGAGCTCTTTTTAAGTTTACAATACTATTAAAGTAATACAGCCATAGAAATAACTTATTAGAATCCATTTTTGCCTATATTAAATTTAACAATTAATAATATTACCCTATTGCTTGCAAAATTATAATGAATCGTTTTAGAGAATATCTGCAAACATTCTTTAAATAATTATAAGTTATGTTTTCTTACGAAGATTTTTATGTTTTTGACTACAATGTATTTTTTTTTAATTATAATTGTGGTTCATTATTTTCCTCGAAAATTAATGTGCATTTTTAATGAATCGGTTTACAACGCCCAAATCTTTTAAGATCCGTTCATATATATTTGATAAAGACTATTGATTACTTAAATATGTCTAAGAGATATCTTTCAGTCATTTTATTTATTTGAATCCTTAGTCTACTCTAAGTGAACAGACAGAATAAGTTTACAATCACCTTCAATATCATCTCTAAGTGTTTTAAGGTCCTTTCATACATATTTGATAAACAATATAATAATTACTAAGAGAATTATTTAGTTAAATATGCCTGAGAGACATCTTTCAGCCATTGAAAATAATTTGAAATAAGTGAAAGTAAGTTGACTTAGGATTAAAATTTATAACTTAATTATATTTGATTGCTTGCACTTAAAAATTGCGTAATTGTATTGTAAAACATTTTTAGGAGAAATATAGTCTATAATTGTTGATTTAATCAAAATCTTACTGGAACCACCACCAGAGGTCAAAAATAAACCTTCATAGACATTCCGAAAAAAATCAATTACTAAACTTCTAGACGAGACGTTAAGAGCCTCTTTGAGCCAAAAAATAAAACATACAAATAAAACAATTTCAAGTTGAACAGTTATCGATTATTCTGTACCGTGCACTATTGTCCCCTTAAAATATTGAATTTCTCAACTAAGTGAGATTTTATTATAACATAGAATTTGCTTTTCTAAAAAGTTATACAACAGCTGAATATTGACATCTAGTAGGAACGTGCAGGATAAACAATTGCCAGAATTTGCCTATTATACATCTTTTACTATCTTAGTAGCTAATCTAGCTAATCGATCACTGTCTCAGCTTATCGATTTAAAGGGTTGAGTTCGAGTCCCGGTTAGAGGATATGACTTTCGCAACCTGAAGTAATAAAGGCTCCAAAACGTCATGTATAGAAAGTAAAATTTGTGAATTGATTAGATCTAAGTTTAGCGTTCCTAAAGAAGTGGATAGAAAATTTGCGATAAGATTTTGACTGCACTTATTTAGGAAATAGGCCAACAGACTTTTTTTAACTAAAAAGTCATATATGAAAGTTTAATCGTGACTATGTTATGGTATAAAATTAAAATACCAAAGAGCTTTTTCTTCATGGATGCGGTTTATCAAGAAATATACTATACATTTGAAGTAAGTTTTAACGTCCTTTGAGAGTATATATTAAAAGGAAATTTCAAGCCAAAAACGGTGTAATAAAACTTTATTTTTAAACTCTTCCAATATAAATATTGTTATACCTTTAGGACAAGAAGATTATAAATTAAACCTTGTCCTATTAGGAACTTAGCGCTTCTTCCGGAGTGACAGGATATTCTGGATGAGTAAGGTTAGGGGTAGGGTTCGCCTCATATTGACATCCATGAGGAATAATTTAGGGTACTCATCTCATCATGTACCCTCGAAAGAGTGGGAGGCCGTTTTTGAACCGACCTCTTTAGTCAAAACGGGTAGGGTGCGACACACCCTTTTGTCTAGGCTGGCAAGAAACTTTATCTCTTAGAAAACGAACCCTACCACCTCCAACAGTCATCTGCTGCAATAGACTAGAAATTTCGAATTAATATGACTCAAGAATCTTGATATTTGAGGTTTGGGATGTGCCACTTCTGGACATCCATAACGTTGGCGAGTAAGATCGGAGTAAACTGTTTCAATCCATATTTCAAATAATGTATTGTTTATTTAATAACTTATCGATATCGTAAGTTGTATAATCTAAGGAATTTTACAATTTTAATTAACATAGACTGTTATGTAGACTATTTAATTTATATACATCAAAGGAAAAGTAACCTACCAAGGTTCTTTTACTTGCAGATACACTATTTAGCGATGACGACGTATCGAGTATTGTGCCTGAATGATCTAAATCATGATACTCTATAACGTTAAAATTAATATGGTAAGACGAGAAATAAAACATGTTTATTTCTATAGTATGCATGTGTTCGGGTAATCTGATAATAAAAATCTATTTACTGTTAATTATAGTGTAAGTGAAGGGAAATCTATAAAAACAAACATATGAAATATTAAACAGTGTACGTATTAATATATTTTAAATATCCATAGAAACAACAAAGAACAGGTACAACTAAAGTTTTTGTTAAACTCAATAGTGTTATTTACAAAATTTGTTGAACACACGGTTATTATAGAAGCACGACCTGGAACAAGTGCAATGGCCAAGAGCTTGGTAAGAGCCAGGACATTTTTAATTGTTCCGTTTAATGTTCTAAGTCGTTTAACACGCAGGTTGTGGAAAATAAACCCCAGGAGTACGCTGGCGACGACCAGGACTGAGACAAGGACTTATAGATGAGTTACTTTTCTTCTTTCAACTTATTTTCTTTGATTATTCTTATTAATGAAAGCAATTTACATCTTAGATTTAGCGATAATTAACCACAGCCAAAAAAGCTAAACAGTTCCAATTTAATTATAACGAGTTTGCAGTTAAAAGAATTACAATTTTTAATGAATTTTACAATAGTTTTATTTTCTTGTTTTATCTTGACTAACAAGTAACTTTCGTATATATCGTGGACAAACTTAAAGAACTTGTGATATATGGTTTTATATCGCTTCAATACTCTTAGTGTACAGAAAGAATCAGCTTACAACTATCTTCTTGAAAACCTCCAAATCTTTTAAGATCCATTCTCACATGTTTTATAAAAAGTGTAAAGATTACCAAGAGAATTATTAACTTAATTGTGTCTGAGAGACTTCTTTAAGGCATTTAATAGTTCTGTAAATATTGAAAATAATTTAAAATTAGTAAATGTTAGCTTCATTTAGGATTAAGATTCAGAACGTATTGCATTAAAACTCAAAAATTTCTAAAAACGGTGTGGAGAATTATAGTCTATACATTTTAATTTATTCAACTAGTTGTTGGTTTACTTAATTTTCTTGTTTTATCATGACCAACAAATATCTTTTGTATGTTTTGTGGACGAACTGAAAGAACTTGTGATTTATAGTTTTAAATCCTTTCAGTACTCTAAGTGTACAGAAAGAATCAGTTTAACACTATTTTCTTGAAAACCTCCAAATGTTTTAAGATCCATTCTCACATGTTTTATAAAAAGTGGAAAGATTGCCAAGAGAATTATTAACCTAATTGTGTCTGAGAGACATCTTTAAGGCATATAATAGTTCTGTAAATATTGAAAATAATTTGAATTTAGTAAATGTTAGCTCATTTAGGATTAAAATTCAGAACGTATTGCGTTAACGTGTTTTAGCTCAATGATTTCTAAAAACGGTATGGTACATATTTGAGGAAAATTATGGTCCATATCTTTTACTGTATTGCACTCGTTAATAAGATTACCACTACAGCTCTCATCCACTTTACAAGAGACTAGAAATTGCCGATTAAAATTATATAGTTTTAGAAACAACTTCTCTTAGATTCCATTGCAACTTTTAAATGTTGAACTTCCAATACTAATAATAAGTTTACTGCGAAGAAAGTAAAAAAAAAAAAATGCTATATTTTAGAATAATGCCAGGTTCTAGTTGGTATAAAACATAACTAAAATTGTTTATCGGGATATCATTTTTCACACACTGACAGGAAATCCAATCTACTGCAAAATCAGATGGGAACAATAAAAATAATTGTTAGGAAGTGACGAGCTTACCTAGCCTTAGAGGTATTATGGTTTATACCCAAATATCGGAGTAACTGAGGCTCTTGTTTTCACATGCATATTTCACTTTAAACATAATAAAAACTATTATAGATTGCTATTGTAATTACTCGTATTACGACCTTCACTTTGGATTTGGTCCATGACTTTTGTATTGTGATATTTGTCATTTCGTTTCAATTCAGATTAAGATAAGGATTAAAAGAACTGAATTTAGCAATATTATAAGGGTTTGTTTAACGCTTACCTGACGCTAATTATACATTTATTTACCATAGGACAGGTGGGCTTATGTGTGTATAGCAACTGTTAATATGATTTGTGGAAAATTAAAATTTTTAACCATTTATACACCGCCACAGAAAGTGTAGTGTGTTTTCTGTCTTAAGAGAAATTCCTATATCCCTTCAATCTAAAAAGCAGGTTTATGTGCTATGCAATGTAAACTGCTATCTTATGACTTATAAAAACACGTACAGGCTTCTAAATGAAATAATTTTATGACCGGCCAAGGCTATAAACGATGGTTTTTCTTAGAAGTATTTATATTTCCGGAAACACAATTGTATCAATGTATTATACATTATGCGCCTTCTTATACGCCAAATAAAAATGTATAGGTATTTCGTTAACATTCTCTTTAGGGAACCATTTTAACGATATGAATATATTCACTCATTCAGGTGCAAGATGCTACATACTCATATATTGTATCCTTTAGCCATGCTTTAAATTGGCTAATGCAATATTACATACTCAAAAACGACCATGAAAATCACTAGACAATAGTTAATAGGACACACAATCAAGATTGTAACATTTGCTTTGAACCCTTCCTTGTAGGGAAGGCTGTTAATTCTAATTTAGGTTTTTGTGCGGGAATTTATGAACATAATAGTTTGTTAGTTAGGTAAAATAGCTTATGTTGATGTATTATTGTACGTATGTATGTATTTAAAAATATGTTGTATTAAATAATATTTTCCTAGTTTTAATTATAGTTTACAATTGAATATACATTTAAAGGAAAAACATGATATCAGGTTTTTGTTATAAATATTGGATTAAGATACTAATTCAATTTCAACAAATTAAATTTTAAGTTTTAAGTAATGAAATATATTAGCGTGTCAACTTTTTTTAAACTATAAATACCACACAACATAAAAAGTAAAAATGATAAATTAGCACACTAAGCAATCGAGCGACCGAAAAAGCACGACCATGCATGTATGTACGCTTAGAATAACGTGGAAAACTTTTCATTTGGATTCATGAACAATTTTGGGATAAGAGTACTACTCGTAGAATAAATTTTTTCCAGATATACGTTATTTTTTTAAATTTAATTCTAAGGGATACTTTATTCTGTTTTGCAGACCAACACCAAAGTTGAGCTCTGTAATTCCTTCGGATTAAGAATACAAGGATATCAAAAGAATTCGATACATTTAAATTTTGATATTATTTTTGTGTTGTAAGATTCTAATTGTTTGGCTTGACAAAAATTCCGAATAACATTATAAACTGTTTCAAACAATAATTTTGTATTTTACAATTGTAACCCATTAAAACTAAAGAACATGTATGATAGGGTTCTTTAAAAAAATTATGATAATTTACACTTTTAATACTTAATTTTTTATACTAAAACTCGGTAATTATAAAAAGTTGTAAAATTAAATTTAGCACATGAAATATCTGTTAAATTTCTTGGACATAAATTCCATATACATTTAGCTGCTTATATTTATTCTAATTTGTTATATTTATTGTTTAAGATTTTTCAATAAGTAAAAATATAGTAGTCTAGCAGCCTATGTACTCAACGCATAAAAATTATGCCCAGCAAAGATGAGTTTTACCTAAATGTACTTATATTTTCCTAAATGTACTTAAATTATAGTTATAAGAATTTGTTTAATACAACCGAGGAATTAAAATCATGAAATAGTTTTTCGATAACCATATACTCATTTCACTGCTTTAGGCAATAAGGATATTTTGTAATTGACTCTATTATATGAAATACTCATTAAATAAAAATATAATATTTTGTAAATCAACAGTTGCGTTACTCGCCCGTATACTCAGTCCACCAGTTTGTGGTTCGTGTGTACGGATTTTGTGTATAGTAAATAAACTGCCGGTTTCCTTTATTTGTTATTTGTTCCGTAAATGTATTATTAACCTTTGATCTGCATTATTAATAGTTAAGGTATTTTGCTAACAAACCTACATGATGTAATACCTTAACTATATTGCCCTAATTTAACATTAAATCATTATACTCATTTATAGGTTTTCAAGCTTTGAAGCCTTTATAAGGAATTCATTGCAAGTATTTGATATTAAAGCTATGTACATTCTCTCACAATGTGCCTTTGTTACCTGAGACTCTGACATAATAAGTAAGTAATACGCCTTCCGATGTCTCAGTTTTACTTTGAGGTATATTCATCCTAAAATCTTCTCAAAAGTTCGCATTTTAACACAAGCATACATTTTTATATGGTTAGTGATGCATTTTTGTATGTGATTAGTTATATAATTTTTTTTATAAATTTAAAAGCACGTTAATGTAGACTAATTATTAGCAAGAGTATGAAATTTCATGTCGAATATCATCCCTAGATAATAATGTATAAATATAAATTTAGCACATAACTTGAGGCAGGGAAAAAAACATATTATAACTTATGTTATTGTGTTTTATTCAAACGTTTGTATCCTTAGAAGGCATGTGTTTGTGTAACAAGAAATCGGTTAAATTTTAGTAGCAGTCGTGACGTCACAAAATAAGAAAACCATATGAGAAACGTGCAAAATGATACATAACATATTATTTAATATCCATGGAAACAACGTAGGTATATAATTTTATATTTTAGTTAATAATTTGAAAGTGAAATGTCGCACCGTGTTTAATCTTCGTCCAACTCACAACTAGTCGCGGAAGTAGATCCAGGAACAGTATTTGATGGCCAGGACCAGGACCAGGACTTACATGGATGAGGTACTTTCATTACAGTTTATGATTTCAATATCACTTGTTACCTAAAATAGTTTAGGTCTTGGTTTTAACGAATATTTATCACATCATATAGTACCAGAAATATTAACATATTATACAGATTTTTTCTTGGGTTTATATTATAGTTGAAACATTCTAAGGTACGTTTTGTATAGAACTGCTAATTTGTGTTTTGTACTTTATTTCATCCTCTCTGTACACAAAACATATAGTGGCAAGCGGTGTACAATCATTTCTGATCTGAAAAAATGTAGTTATACCTGTAATAATGTTTTTAATTAGTCATTTGTAGTACCAAACGTTTAAAGAAATACATGTTATTGGATTATATACTAATATGAGTACCTACTATGTAAACATTTCAATAACACCCTATATTAAAGATTTGTTCCTTTATCAGATTATGTTTGTATGTGTCAATATATTACTGTAAGACATATTAGCCTGAAATCTGTATCGATATAACCGTTTACGCTATTGCTAATTTGTATATTTACAAAAAAACTTGGATTTTTCAGATTGTTGCTTTTACGTACTTAATTTATGTATTATACAAAGCAGTGCATTTTTAATCTTCTCTCAAAATTACTACAGGCCATATTACACAAATAAAAATATATGAAAACTAGACTCGGAATATTTAAAGTTTATTCATCGCAAAAATCTCCTTTATAAGATTGCTAAGTAATGAAACAGTAAATAGTAAAGGTGAATTGTTGAAAAAGGCCACATTATAAATGATAAATTTTTAAGGTAAAATTCAGGTCACGTTTATAACATCCATAAATATTGAATATATTTAATGCGTAAGATTTAATTGAACATGAAATAATAACATGTACTTGGTGTTAGTAATAGTCATGACGTAAACAACAAGTAAAGGCAAAAATCTAAAGAAAGAGAAACAGGTGAAATATACACACCAGTGTACGTATTAATATATTTATACATGGAAACAACAAACGACAGGTATAACAAAGCTTTCGATAAATACAAATGTTTTATTTACACAATTCGTTAAACTTACACTACGTTAGGTTTGAAAAGCGCGACCAGGAACAAGTGCAATGGCCAAAAGCAAGATAAAGGCTAGGACTTTTTATTGTTCAGTTTAATGTTCAAAGACGTTAGGGCGTGGAAAATCTACACCAGGAGTACTATGGCGAAGACCAGGATCGAGACAAGGAATTATGGACGACTTACTTAATTATTTACAATTCAAAGATTTTCTCTAAATATTCTTTTTACCCAAAGCTATATTATACATTCTAGTCTTGCGATTATCAATTAAAGACAAAAAAAAAAACATTAAAACAATTCCTATGTTATTATAACGCATTTTCAGTTAAACGGATTTTAATTTTAAGGACTTTTGCAATGAATTTCTTTTCTTGTGTAGTGATACTTATTTTGATTAACATTTAATTATGTTTTATGCTTAAGCAGAAACAATTATTACGGTTGTTATTTACGGTTTTAAATCCCCACAGTGCTATAAATGTACAGAAAGAATCAGTCTACAATTACATATTTTATCCAATCCAAATGTTTTATGGTCCATTCTCACATAGTTTATAACAAGTGAAAAGAGTACTAGGAGAATTATTTACTTCAATGTGTCTAAGAGACATTTTTCAGGCAATATATAGTAGTTTAAAGATTTTTTAAAATTGAAAACTTGTGAATTTTAGCTGATCTCGGATTAAAACTCATAACGTATTGAGTTAATTTGTTTAAACTCAATCATTTCTAAAAACGTTGTTGTACAGATTAGTTGATGAGATTACCACCAGAGCTTTCTTTTACTTTATATGAGATTATAACTTGCCGATTGTGATGATACAGATATAGAACCAACTCCTTAGATTCCTTTGTCACCTTTACATGGTTCACTTACACTATTACTAATAATTTTACTCTGAAAAAGTCAAAAATGCTATATTTCAAAATAATGCCAACTCCTAGTTTTTATGAGATTTTCCACTACAATTGTTTATCGGAATATAATTTTCATCACACACTGACAGGAAAGCCAGCCTATTGCAAAATCAGATAGAAACAATCAAAATGTTTGTTCAGAAGTCACAAGCTATCTAATTTGTGGTCCAGATACCGGGACCAGGGTAACTGAGGCACTGGTTGTCACATACACAAATATTACATTAAACTAAATACATGCTGGTAAAGATTGCTATTCAGTTTTTCTGGTGTTGTTTAATAAGCCCATAACGTGGTCATACTATAAACTTTGTTACTTAAAGAGATTTTTGAAATAAAAAATGAAAATGGTAAACAAAATTTTTGAAGAATCTCAAACATTTCCAATTGGAAACTGAGATGGATACGTTTTTTTCAATAAGTACATAAAATACTCAATATTGAATAAATAATATAGTCATCACTCTACTTCACAGACATATCAGAAATGGTTCCTCACTAACTGGAACATTGTAATGGCGAATGTTGAAAATTCACTGAGCTTTAGCGAAGTTTATGACTCGTGAGGCTTGAAATATTTAAATTTTGTCTGTCTGTCAGTTCGCACGATATTCCGAAAACGAACTGACTTTAGATTTCAATATTTGTATGTAGGTTAATTTATATTTAAAGGGACACTGTGTTTTATATTAGTACATGTTAACCGATTGGATTTGGATGAGCTTCAGCTAATATTTTTGCAAAGTTCTTAAAGGTAAGCATAATGTAAATCAGAAAATGTTGAAAAAATACAAACTCAGTAGTATTATGTAAGGTTTTACAAGTAACATTTTTATTCGCAGAATAAAAATAAATTGTAATATATTGCAGCCAATTTTAAACGTTAGTGACAATATTTAACCTTATCGCACTCTTGCCTATCGCTTGCTTACCAGAAAACTGGTATAACACTTTGAATGAAATTTCTCTATGGAGAAGAATGTGTTATATATGATGGTGCATGTACAATCTCGGAATAAGGCTGAGCGTCATAAAACTGTCTCGTTAGTATTTTCATTTTAAATAATACATATTTTCGCAAGCCTATTACTCGTTACTGGTTAGCATAAATTTTATCTACATTTTGTAACTAATCTTTTAATACTTGCAACTAATACACTTTTATGTCTGAATAAAAAACACCTTAGTAGGTTATGTTTAAGTGTTTACATGTAATAATTCATATAACTGTGAACAGTTTGGCAAAAAAACATTATTTCAACCCATTTTGTTTTTTATTGCTCTTTATACACGAAACAAAAATTAGTCAATCCAGTAATTCTGTACAGGACGCCATTGCTATTTTCATATACTTAAACTTTTCGTTTGAACTGCATTATAATTATAATTTCATGATACGAACTTTGCATTATATAGCAATATTAATACCATATAGCAATAATAACTATAGCATATAAATGAAAAAGATGCATTTGCATATCTATTGGGCACGTGCTGCAGAAATAAATAACAGAATTTGCCTAGTAGATAACTTCTACCGTAGATGAGTAATTCTGTCTCAGCTTCTGTAACTCCAGGTCCCAAATTCGAGTGCTGATTCGCGCACGCTGTTGTCGCTAGCAAAAATAAACTTAACCCAGTCTGATGTATAATCATTCATAAAAAACTTCTTTTTTAATATTTTAATTTAAATAAAGAGTTATTTAAAGTTGTAGTTACCAGTAAAACATACAATCCACTGCAGAATTTTACATTTTTTATAAATTCATCAATATATTTCTAGTTTAGGAAATATAACGGTTCCGTTAAAGAAGGGTATTTAGTTGAAATTGTAGTTTTCGAATTCACTAATGGCGTAAACTAATACATTTAGGACCTGTTACTTTTAAGGTGAAGGCTACTAAAATGTGTCGGAACTATTTACCATTGCTTTATATAAAAAATCAAATAAATATATCGAATATGTCTGTTACACGTTATGTCTCATACTGAAGGGATATTATAAAAAACTATCTGAAAGTTAGAACAGCCTTAAGTATGTTTATTTAGACAGCCTAACAATAAGTTATAAACCACAGATCTTAGCCTACTTTTCCAAGAAACTGGTGTTTAGTTTCTCTGAATTTTCCACTGATTCATGTACTATGAAGAATTAAAAAGAACTCCTGCTATGTACAGTATATATTCTGTATGTTCTCTAAACTATCAGGTATCTATAACTTAGTAATCTTTATGTAAACATTAACTACATCTGGAAATGTAGATTTCGACATAAAAATTCTAATTTTTATGTTTTTAATGCTTAATCCTTTATGATCTGCTTTAGTCCCACTTATTTGATCTTATATGTGAATTTGGATTATATAAGAATGAAATATTATAAGCGTAAATAAACTTTTATGATAGTTATAGGGATATTGACTTTCTGTTATACAGTAAAAAGTAATTATTGTGTAATGATTTATATATATTCACTTAATTTGGCGGTCAGGTAATAAAAGAATCTCACAATGGCAGTTAAATGTTTACAATGCCTGTAACTCACGTAATAAATGGCAGATAATACAAAGTTCCTTAATGAAGATTTTAAGCAAAATTTCAAGATGAAACGTTGAATTGAGCAATACCAGCGTCAAAAATAAGTTTTAATATACAGTTTAGTGCCTGTAAATAATTATAATTCATTGGCCATGAATTTTGCAGAGTAAAGAATTTTACAAAATTAAAATTTTACGTTTTAAAAGCATTTTTTTAACAGTTCAACACGACCAGCGATATATTACACTAAATTTCTGTCATATCTAATTTAGCACACTGCATTTGCGATAATATTCATTCAAGACTGGTGATTAGTTTTACTTGTCTATGTGTGAATGTTCAGCCAACGGGGTGTCTTAATATACACAAAAAAGGTTAAAAAGTTAGGCTTGAACTGGAATAAACTAGGCTAATGTTGTATTTTGATATTTTAGTTGTTAATTAGAGAACATAGCATACAACATGATAAGTAACTCCACTTCTTTGTAGTTAAATTAAATGAGTAGCTTCACTTAACTACAAAATCACAAAAAAATGGAAAAGAAATAATTTCAATGAATGTGTGATACATTATTACTGTGGATTTGATTAACAACCATCATAGGATCAAGATTTTTATTTAGAAATAAAAAGATAATTCTTAATAATTTTGTATTTTATATGGCTAAGTAAGTGGTTCCTCTTAATAGTTTTGAGAAATTCTGATTACACTAATTATGACTTTCTTTTAATTAGAAGACATTTTTTAAAGTAATATTATAAATACATTAAGGTTGTTTTAACTTATATGATTTGGGTTATTGTGGATATTTATACTTAAAATTATGCATATTGTTGAATTAGTGTGGTGACGTTTGTATTACAATATTATTATTTTAAGTATTCCTGACCTATCGCGTAACAGTTATTATTCTAAATTATTGAGTAATATGTATTCTTCGTTATAGAAAATAAAATGTATAACATAAAGTAAAATGTATTTTTAGATTTATTTCCTCTCATGTTCAGTATATCAAGATCGTTAAATTTTTTTCAAT
This sequence comes from Homalodisca vitripennis, assembly GCF_021130785.1. Taxonomy (NCBI): domain Eukaryota; kingdom Metazoa; phylum Arthropoda; class Insecta; order Hemiptera; family Cicadellidae; genus Homalodisca; species Homalodisca vitripennis. The sequence continues at coordinate 12,536 of NW_025781905.1, read as the reverse complement.
TGTGAAGTAGTAATTTTATAGATACTCTGTGCATATTTTGTAATAGAATTATTTATAGTAAATTTAATAAGCAATAGAGTGGACATGTTTTCTCCAAAAACAATAAATTTAAGTATTAGATTAAATCGAGTTCCGCAAGCCTCGGATTTGTTCTCTTTTAATCTTTGATATTCGTTTAAACATTTCCACCCCGGTAATTTTTATTCCGCCAATGAGAGCTTTTCCAACAACATTTAATCATTGTTTAATTGTGTTTCCAGTCTCTTGTATATCCTAAAGAATTCGGTATGTTTCTTCGTCCTTAACTATTTCAGATTAGTTGGGTCCTTGTTGTTATTTAGCAACACGTATGGAACACACTGGAATATGCCTTTATAATCGTGTTAAATAAAACGGATGGGTTAATATTATTACAACGTGATAGGTATTGTTTAGCAACCATCATCCCATATAAAATTGTTTCTTCAGTCTTATAATAGTATAATATCTAAATTACATATCATGCGTTTTAACCTTTCATGAACATCTGCAAGTACACTGTATAGAAGACTACTTGAATTAGATAAGTTGTATGAACTACATAGTTTTTTAGGTGTATAGTATAGTATAGTAGATATATATAGTAAAATTTATTGCCAACGGTGTCTCTTGAAGAAGCGTGTTAACAATATTTTTACTGTCATAACTTATATCATGCATTGAAAATTTGCCATTACAAAAAAGAGGCCGATTTCCTCTTTAGTCTTCTTATGCCTATTCCGACGGGCCACTAGCCTAGGAGGAGAACCAATAAATACAAGGTCGATGATGCTTACAAGAAGTGCGGTCACACACATATTCTGTATTGTGGTATGTCTAGCTCAGTTCCAAAGTCTAAAATCTTAGACCGTGCAAGCGATCTGCTCTATCAGTGCTAGTTATTTTTTTAACTTTTTGATACATAGTAATAAAGCTTAATGCAACGTTTTTTTAGTAACTTCGTATTCAATATGTGGACAAAAAGAAGGATCGATGCACGGAAAGTGAAATGGATATGCATACAGGCAGAGAGACGTATAGACATACAGACAGAAACAGAAATGAACTGATGAAGAAAAAATTGAATATATTGTATTGTTTGTATCCTTTCTACAAAAATACTTCACACCATTAGCTAGTGATTGAAATCTGAAATCGGAAAATGATATTGTAATATTATCATGAAGGCACCTTGTATTCAATAGGTATGAACAGTAAATAGTTATAGTCGTGAGTTAGATGTGTGAGATGACCTAATTCTTCTAACTTCGCCAGTAGAAGGTAAATCACACATTCATTCATATAAAATGAGAGCTACTAATTTGTAATTAATAAATAATTTTGGAAATATAATTAAATTTTTAAATATATTTTATTCGTGCATCTAGGAATCCAGAGTGGCTGAATGCTGAACATTATAATTATCTCAAAGCATTTACCTAACGGAAGTAGTTCCCCAATAAAAAGAGAGTATACATTTGTTGAGAAAGCCTTTAAGTCCTATGCGGATCTGGTCAAAGGCATCTTAAAGCCCAAAATCGAGTATAAAACAGTCCTATTTTAAATTTCTCTAATATTTTTTATAGTAAAACAGATCAATACCTTGTTTTAAATATTGTTTATCTTATTAGATTCAACAAATAAAAATGTAAATTCCGTAACTTGCCTACTATTTATAATATAATAATTAGCCAAAGTACAGGAGGGTAATCAATTTCAACACTGCAAAAAATTATGGAAAGTTACTTAAACTAGTGTGGACGACCCAAACTAGTGTTAGGACAGAAGTTTGAACATTGCAGACCAGTTATGAAAATAGTTTTAGTCTAAATTTAGTCCTTGACAAGCAGGTGTTAATAATTACATACAGATCAACGCAAAATGTTTCAAAATTAAATTTAATATTGTTTAATCATCACCCTCTAACCTTTTGGGGAGAGGATCGTTAAGGAAAGTTAACATATCGATAAAATACATGTGTTGCCCTAAGAAACTTTAGAATTGTAATTTACATGCACTGTAATGTAGACTACTTGAATTAGATACATCAAAGCGAAAACTTGGAACAAATCTACGCAGGTGTTTTTAGTTGTAGATATACTAGTTAGCAATAAAAAGAAATATGCAATAATGTCTCTGGATATTGTGGCCAAACAACAATAATTTATCATACAAACAATATTAAAATAAGGTATTGATCAGTTTTACTATAAACATGACAAGTGACAAAATTTATTTGTCTCTATAGTATGTATGGGTCAGATAACAAGAATCGGTTTAATGTTAGTACACAAGCACGTGAAGGAGAAAACCAGAATGAATAGAAACAGGTGAAACACACCTCAGTATTTATATACATATTTTTTGTTTCAATTTCCATAGAAACAACACGTGACAGGTATTTTAAATATTTTTGATAAATTGAAAAGTGTTGTTTACAAAAGTCGTTAAACTCACACAACGTTTATTTGGAGTAGCACGAACAGAAACAAGTGAGGTATCCAAAAGATCGATAATGACCAGGCCTCTTTTCATAGTTCAATTTAACGCTCAATGTCGTTCTACACGCAGGACGTGGAAACTACACCAGGAGTACTATGGCGAAGATCAAGATCAACATAAGGAATTTTAGGCGAGTTACTTTTATTATTTACAACTCAAAGTTTTTTATCTATTCTTCTTACTCAAATTAGTTTAAATCCTAGTTTTAGGTATTAATAATAACAGAAAGAATTAGTGAAAAATTTATATTAAGTTATAACGCGTTTAGAATTAACAGGATATCATCTTGATCAACAAATAACTTTCGTTTATTTTGTGTGCAAAAAAGGAGCATGAGATTTATGGTTTTAATTCCTTTCAGTACTCTAAGTGCACAGAAAGAATCAGTTTACATTCATTTTTCTTATATTGTCCAAATGATAAAAATAAATATCCAAATTTAATAAATATCTCATAAAAAGTGTAAAGATTACTTGCGGAATTATTTACTTAAATATGTCTCAAATATATCACTAAGGCATTTTATAGTAGTGCAATATTGAAAATAATTTGAAATTAGTGAATTCAGTTGAATTATAATAGAAATATATAATAAACATATTTAATCTTTGCATTACACTAATTTTTCAAATAATTGATTGTTAACAGTATTTGCTTCTTTTAAGGAATGATATAGTTGCAATTTAAATGTGCAGTCTTCATTAAAAGTTTCTATTTAGTTACAACGCATTTACAATTAAAAGGGTTTTTACACTGAGAGAGATTATCTTGACCAAAAAAATAACTTTCGTATATTTTGCGAGCTAAAAAAGAACTTCAGATTTATGTTTTTAAATCCTTTCAGTACTCTTAGGGTACAGAAATAATCAGTTTACAATAATAATCTACCCATGGTCCAAGCTATATTATATCTGTTTATACATGTCTGATAAATAGTGTAAATATTACTTGCAGAATTATTTACTTAAATATGTCTTAGAGATATCACTCAGGCATTTAATAGCAGTTCAATATTGAAGATAACTTTAAATAAGCGAATTATAGTTGACTTAGGAATAAAATTCATATCTTAATAACATATAATTGTTTGCACTCAATAAAATAATAACTATATTATTCAGATTGGAGGAGAAATATGGTCTGTAATTGTTGATGTAACCAATTAGTTACTAAAACCATCACCAGAGCTCTGAAGTTAACTTCCACTGACAATTAGATCTAAATTTAATTTCTCCTTTTTCTTTCTTGTCGTAGTACAAACAATTGTTTTTTTTTAATTTGTAACATATATTGTAGTTATAAAACATTTGGTTTCGGAATCTAAAATACATTTTTAATAAAATGATCTTTAAAAAATTCCTTTTATAAATATCAAACGTAACTGAGACTACCCTTGTTCACTTGAGCTAATTGAGTCAATTCTCTCTAATAAATAATATTATGTAAAGTAAGAAACTGTTCAATATTGTGAGTAAAGCATGTACATAATTACGTAAGTGCTTTGTACTTGTAATAAGATTTTAATAGCTATAATCTTGTAAGGAAATATATAATATTTATCTGTATTTTTGACTACTTGAATGATACCATACCAAATTTGTTGAATATACCTAGGATTTTTTATGCGAATGAACAACAGCGTAAACGACATATCGAAAACTCTCCTTAGATATTTTATATCATATACCGTATATTAACTTGTTAGGTATACGGACAAAAAATCCTTAAAATTATGTTTTATTCCAAGTTTTTCTGCTCGGAATATACATATTTATAATCATGTAATAAAAATTTATAACGTTTTCTGTATTTTTAATGTTGATAAAAGACGTGATCTTAAAAGTAAGTAGTTTAATACAGCAATAACAGAAGTGAAACAGCTGACAAATACCCAACAGTAATATTTATTAAAATTGTAGATTTCCATAGAAACTACAAGAATTACTTTTGAGATTTATTAATTTGTTGGACAGTTCAGTTTCCTCCTTCAAAAGTAGTTCAACTTTCAGTAAGTCGGAGAACCACCATCAGGAACAGGATGCAGTGCCTAGGAGCAGGACCAGGACATACAAGGATGAGTTATTTTACTTACTTTTATCATTCAGAAATCACAATACCCACTCTCACTATCTCTCGTTACACAAAGCAGTTTATATAATATTTTAACGAGTATTAATCATTACAAAAACACTAGAACAGTTCATAAGTAATGATAATTTGATCACAAAGCATACATATCATCATTTAATATATATTATTTAATATTTAATTTAAATAATTATTTTTTATATTCTTTTCTTTTTTTGTGTGCTATAGTTATAGTAATTAAAAAATTACCTTTGTTTGTTTTTTGTAGAAGCTGCTAAACGTTTGTTTTAGGCTATTTTTTATTGATCTGTACGCAAAGCGTACAGTGGTAAGCAGTTTAATTTATTCCCCCCAAGGAACTGTATCCTATATGCACTTTTTATCTATTACCTTATACACCATAACCTAAGACAGAAATCAAATTTAAATTATATTTTAAAGACATATTTGTTTTTATACTATGTAGACAATCACATAACAAGAAAAATGGGTTTAATGTCAGTACTAGTGATAGTGTAAAGAAGCAATGTTGCTAGGAGAAAATTAAAGTAAACATATGAAACGTACGTAAAAAACTGTTTAATATCCCATGGAATATCAAGGAATAGGTAATTTATTGACTTATTTTTTGATCATTCTAAATCTTTTTTTTTTTCATTATCCATTCAACTTGTAGCACGTAAGAAAAACGTCAGCTAGAATAAGATGCGATGGCCAGTTCCAGAACCAGGCCTTACATGGACGAGGTACTTTTATAATTTAGAGATCTAAGTTGTTCTTCATAGTATCCCTCGTTACTCAAAGCAAATTACATTCTAGTCTAAGCAAGTATTAATTACAGCACAAAACACAGGAACAGTTCAAACGTAATGGCATAAATTCTATTTTATTCATTTTGCATATGTTTCAATTTCGTTGTTTTCGCTTGTCTTAGAAATTATTTAATCAAAATAAAAACACTTTTTAATCTTTGTGTAAATACATAAAGAACCTTGTCTTGAGCTGTCTTTAATTCTGTCTGTACCCAAAGTGTGCAGAAAGTATCAATAATTCAGAACTTAGCAATCCCATGCACCAAATCTCAGTAACACTTTGTACTCACTCAAACATAATCTGCTAAATATTTTAAAACTTATAAGGATAAATATTTTCTAAATTATTTTTCATTGAAATTTTTCTGGAAATTTTTCAGATGAATAAATATTCATCTTGAGTAGAAAATAGTTTTATGCTAAGTTTTTATGTATAAAAACCACTAAATGAATTATGTTTATTTATTATATTTAATAATTTTTTTAATCATTAATAATCATTTTTGAGAGGAATATGGTCTGCGATGTTCAAGTGATTGAATTAGTTACTGACTTTAACACCAGATGTATTTGTCACACTATAAGAATTAAGATATAGTCAATTAAAGTAACTAATATAAATACCTTATTACATTTCAATACCACTTCCAAAATTATACTTTCTACAAACTAGAATGAGACGTTGAAAATGACAGCTGAAAATGGGAGCACTCTGCAGAATTAAACCATTACCGAAGTGATTTTAGTCAACATCTTGGTTAACAATAACAGTTGAATAACAGTAGTAATTGATCTCCAGAAATCGCCAGAGAATTAATATTTATTTTGTGTAGGTACACTAACATAACATAGGTTTAACATTAAAGGTCGATAGTTTTAACGCGATTTTAGGTGTACGATTACTTAAATTAAAAAAACTTGTACATGCGAAGAGTAAAGGTAGTATTTAGATTTGAAAAAATGAAATGAAATTTTTTTGCAAATTAAAGGTTATGAACGGTTTGGAGTATTGTATTGTTCTATTTCGGCGATACGAATCCTTAGGAATAAATTAGTTATAATGTGAATTGCATTGAGCATGTATTTATTGAACGAGACTGTTCTCATAAAACTATTTAAAACAAGAACACTTCTCAGTTTAGATATGCTCAGAGACCCTCCAGTCATTAAACTGTATTATTTCACAATGAATTTAATTACAAGGAAGTAGTAGTTCCCCACTCCACCTGTCACGAAAAAGCTTCACAGAAATTGCATGTACAACTTAAAGTCTATAGCTCATTTTATTGTTGAGATGTCTGGAAGAAAGTTTTACATCCTCCAGCAGACAAAAAAAAACGTTTTCAGCCTACTGAGTAAAAGGCTTCAATAATGCTCAGACAAGTTACTTTTTTTGAAATGCACCATCATAGCACTCGCTCTTCTCTAAGGAAAATGATTTATAAAATGTTTTATTCATAATTCTACAGATGATCCTATTCGAGATAACAAACAGATACATATACAACTGTTCCCATTGAGCAGCTGTTTTACAGCTGGGATTAAATAACAACAGTTATGGTCAGTTAATAAAGTTACCAGTTACTACTACTTACAATTGCGCTAAAATATAATCTTGCCAAATAATCTAAAAACACTTCATTGCATGTTATAATATTTTAAATGTCAAGATCTCGTATGATTGTATTAAGCTAATTTACTAATTTATTTATTCTGCTTCCTTCTCATTACAATTACAGTTCCACATAAGACTAATGTGAAACATTTACAAATGCTTATCCAAAACCAATGGAGCGACACGAACTACCGTCGGACTGTTCCCTATAATACAATTTAGCCTATATTCCTGCAAAATTTTAAACAAAAGGGTCATAAACTCTACAATATCTGATGCGGATGGGCTGAGAGATGGTCTGAGAAACAATGGGATAGACAAGTAGAGAGACATTAAAAATTCAGCTTCACGAAAGATTCGATTCGTTAACGCTAATCCTGTAATCGAAGAAGAAATCAAATAAACTACTTGAATGTAATGAAGTCATATGTTTTCTTGTTTAAATATACTGATGTATAACAAATCATACATAAAAAATATAAATTAGGAACGTAATTCCGATAACGAACGAGACTCTAGCCTGCTAACTAGGCGTATCCACAATAGGGCTACCGGCGAATCATATTCTTCTTCGAGGTACAGGCGGCTTCTAGGCGCACAACACTGAGTAATAACAGGTATGTGATGCCCTTAGATGTTCTGGGCCGCACGCGCGCCGCACTGAATGAATCAGCGTGACTTCCCTGGCCTAAAGGCCCGGGTTACCCGTTGAACCTCCTGCGTGTCAGGCCGCAGTGACTCGGAGTGATCAGCCCGCCTTTGAGAGTCCTCCTGATAGCCAAGGAACAGCCGGTTACTCAGCACAACCTACGTTAGCACCAGCAATAGTATGACGTACGGGGATTAACACTACGCGTGATTACTATTTTTATTGTAAAAGTGAGATATCTCGTAAATAGAATTATTAACACACGAAAAAAATTTGGTTAAATTAAACCTTAAATTATACAATTTGAGAAAATAGTAATAATGTAATCTATATATATAAAAATGAATGTTTGTATGTTTGTCCTTTATGGAATCGTGAACTATTGGACCGATCATGATGAAAAAATTTGTACGTATATGTATTTTTCCACGGAGAAGGTTTATAAGCTATGCCCATCCCTTTCCCGATTTCAGGATTCCGCCCCACTGGTTACAGAAATACCCATAAGAAATGCATTGCAGCAAACATATGTTAACGTCTTTTCAAATTTTTAATCAGCTGTTCATTGTAAACATATATTACACTTATAGTTTTAAAGCATAGAGTAAGCTTAAGAGAAACGACAAATTTTGTTTAAAACTGTTTTTTTGCAATCACTGTTAAACATAGACTTTACTATCCAGATAATACAATTCAAATTTGACGTAAAAATTCACCTTTAAACTGCAATATTTATTTAATATAAACCATGCTCATGCTTGATCAGAAGAGTAATGCAGATATTCATAATTACTATCTTACGTTGGCTACAAATATAAAGAATGTTATAAAATCAACCTTAGTTGTTTTTTTTTGACAGAAGTATGGTTCTCAAAACTCCGTGTGTACATATTCTCTCGATCGAGACAACAAAGCAAGCTCAATCGTGGCATCGGAGATATAACTAATTTAATCTAAAATTTATTATAGTAAAATAAAATTTTACTAAGTAATATAAGGACTTCGGTTCTTAAGATTTGCGTGCGAAGCCCGTGGGTAAACAGCTAGATAGAGGCAGGAATCAGGTACATACCTTCATAATACGCCCAAGAGGCTCACGATGGAACGACTATCAATTATCTCAGCAATGTTTAGAATGTGATAGAAAAAGAATAAGTGGAATATAGTGTACTGTTTTTCAACGGGAAATTGCGTGCGAAGCCGCGGGCAACTTTTGCAAAAAAATATTGAAATGCGCAGCAAAGCGCGCCGGGCCCGCCTAGTGTCTTTATATATATTTCTTGTCTTCGTGTGCATGTGACTGAACTCCTCCTAAACGACTGGACCGATTTTTATGAAATGTTTTGTGTTTTCAATGGAATTCGAGAATGGTTTAGATTTACAATTAGGTCCAATTTAATTAATATTTAATTTATCAACTTTTGTTGCTTTTGGAATGTTTTACCTTCGATTCGGCAGACCACTACGACACGTAATACAAAGTGAACTGATACTTAACAGCTGTTAATACTTTCAGCTGGAGTTCATCAAAGACGCAGTAACATTTGTTTACATTTAAAATTTAGAAAATTATTATCGTAAAGTACTTGATCGGTAATGTAATGCAGATTGTATAGAAGAATATTTTTGCAAATTTTCAGTTTATATTGCACCAATGGTCAATAAACTATATAATGCAATGAAAATACTATGAAACGCTGTTATAAAACACCTCATTGCACAAAATGTAATCGAATTTGGTTAGATCGAAGATAAATGAAAAGAGGCAAAAGAAGACGCTTTATGATATAAATTGGTTTTCGTTGATACATTTTCTTTATCGTGGCACAAGGCAAACTCTACAAAAATACTGGAAATATCTTAGACAAAAAATTAATTTTAACAGACAGAATTTGGTTCTTTATAACCTAATTAGTTTATCGAGGTTCATCTATATAAATTAATTGTACTGAATAAATTATAAACACCTAACAATAACCACGAAATATAGAGACAGGAGATATGGTACACCCCTTCATAATATGCTTAAGAGGCTAACGCAGGAACGACTATCAATTATCTCAGGAGTATTTAAAGTATTAGATATAAAAGGAATATGTGAATATAGTTTACTATTTTCCAACAGGAGATTACGTGCGAAGCCACGGGCAACTGGTAGTATAAATATAATACGTATCTTATTTTTAAGCGTATGGCCTAAAATAAGATACTCATCACAAACATTGAAGAGTTGATATGTTTCCTACTCATACTGTTCTATGTTTACATTGAACAATATGATCACATTATGTTCTGTACAATTTTACCTAATACTTCTGTGATCATGATTTAAACTATTAAACAGGTACGAAATTTAAACATTTATGCAAATATAAATTGTTCTGAAGGGTCTCTCACTTTTAGTTTACGCGCTGTTAACGTTTCTAATACTGATTACACGTAAGCATCTGTACTGTTTCTGGTAAAATTTTGGGTTGACGTCCAATGAACATCACACAATTAGGTAAACTAATATTGGAATATTATCTGTGAGATCCGTGCTTCCTGTGTTACTATCATGCTTTCTAGTAAATCTAGTTTTGAAGTAAATCCACAATAATCATCAGCCACATCAATACTAACTAGAAAACGTGTGAAAAATAGTCAACAAAGATTTTGAACTTATTCATATCCATAGAAACATGGAAGAAAAAAGATTTTAATTGTTTTATTAAATTCAATACTTTTTATGTAAAAAGTCTCAAAATCGCAGCGCGGAGTGTAACCATTACCTAAAAGGCACCAAGGTCCAGGGCCAGGATCAGGACTTGCAGGTGGGATACCGTTATTGTTCTGAGATCACAGATTCCACATTTACCATCTCTCGTCACCCAAACCAATTTACATCTCAGCTTTAGTGATTAATAATTAGCACAAATCAAAGGAATCGTTCTTATTGAAGATAGCGCTATTACAATGTACACTAATTTTTAATCCTCATTCATATTTTTATTGAGTTTATTTCTTGGACTATAAGTATTACTGCAATCATGAAATTCCATTGATTGGTTTTGTAGAAATGGTAGTACTTTTTTGGGCTATTGTTAACCCAATGCGTTCAGGTCGAAATGGTTTACTATTTTTCTCAAATAGAACAAGTATTCATATGAATTTGGATCTGTTTTTTACATACTAGTAGTATGTAGTATGTATAATAGTAGTAAACTCCATAATTAAATTATTTAAGGAACAAAGCAAAATAACTGAAACATCAAACGATCAAAATCAAAGTTGGCGGTAATCTAAATAAAACTGGTTATAAATGCACAAAATATAAAACAATTTTGAAATTTTACACATAAGCAAAATACATTACCTAATGTCTAATTTAGAACATTTAGAAAATTACAAAAGTTCAAAAAAATCCTGATATGCTAATTAGTCACAAACATGTTTTAGCATAACATTTGTAATTTTAAAAGCTATAAAAATATAAGTTTACTATACATTAATTAAGGAATAAATGTAGCTACCTATTTATTTACAATAAACATATTAATTCAAATCAGTTATTTGTTTTTTTTATATGATGTACCTTAACCTGATACCTGAAGATAAATTCTCTAGATTTGAAATGTTCATGGTAGTAAACAACATGGAGGGTTATCTGTGGTTTATAACTCCTAAATGTCTTTATTTAATTGAAAAATTACCCTATTAACTGTCTTATGTATAACAGCCGTAATAATATTTCGTAGTGGGCTGTATTTTAACAATGAGTAAAAATTAGTTTATGTTGACTGCTAAATACAAGGAATCCTGAAATAAATTATGTTAAGTTGTTTATTTAATAAAATAACTAATATAACCCAGCGAATGTTTAGTTTAGCTTAATTTCACCCTTTCCGCTCAGCGAAGCGTCTGAAATCAAACGAGTAGTATACTTTGGCCGTTCCTGGGACAATGCACCCGAGACCGGTTCTGGGACAAACCGTGTGAGACCGAATCTGGGACAGAAAATTGTTAGAGAGCGACTAAGAGTGTGAGTATGGGTAGTCAGAACCGCGCCGCGCGAATCACCACGCATGTCATCCCTGTCCCGCCACCGCGCAGACACCACGCGTTGTTACTGTAAGTATACAAGCAATCGGCACGCGCCTCGTCAGCACCGCGCCGCGCGAACTGCTGAACCGTCACCGCCAAGCAATTGGCACGCGCCTCGTCAGCACCGCGCCGCGCGACTGCTGAACCGTCACCACCACCGCGCCGTGTGAGACACCGCGTGTTTGTTTTCTATAAGTATACAAACAATCGGTACGCGCCTCGTCACTGTCCAGTCACCGCCGCGCCCGCGAGAGACCGCACCTTATAAATTACTAGTTTGGTATACTGTAAGTGTATTGTGGATAGTATCAGGAATTAATGAAGCAGAAAAGTCGGAAAGAAATCCTGCTTCGAGCATTAGAGGTTCATAAACCTGTGGTTAAGCGATTCCCTAAGAGAAAGATTGTAACTTTGGGTATTTATGATTTGTGGGCTGCAGACCTTGTTGTAATGATTAGGTTTTCAAAGGAAAATAATGGATTCAGATACATACTTAATGTAATTGATACGTTTTCAAAATATGCGTGGTCAGAACCATTAAAAACTAAAAGTTCACAAGAGGTTACTAAATCGTTTGGTAAAATATTAAGAAGAGCGAAATTGGTTGGTCACAAACCCCCGAACCTTCTTCACACGGATAAAGGACGAGAATTTGTTAATAAGGAATTTAGAGAGTTTTTACAAAAAAATCAAATAAAGTTATACCATACTGAAAATGAGGAAAAAAGTGCAATTATAGAGCGTTTCCATAGAACTCTCAATGAAAAAA
>NW_025781904.1:0-30104 GCF_021130785.1 Homalodisca vitripennis | reverse complement strand
ACTTTTTCAAGAAGATGGTTGTTCACGTTGCTTCTCAAGGATGACCAACCTGCATCCCACTAATATTATAAATACGAAAGTTTGAATGTTTGGATATTTGGATGTTTGGAGGCTTGTCCTCGAATTACGCTGAAACTGCTATACTGAATGTGCTGAAATTTGGAATAGGTATAGCTTTTTGTCTGAATTAACATTTAGAGTGCTTTTTACCACCCATAACAACATTCATTTCACCAAATAAAGTCGAATTCAAATTGAAAAATTAGTTTGTTTACATTCGAACGTTATGATAAGAACGAAACGTATTTTGACAGCTGTTGACAGCTATAGTTCGACAAACTTTCTGAAACATCTGTTTTACATTTGAATTTTATCAATAATAAGTAAGCAGTTGCTTGATCGGTAGTGTAATGCAGATAGTAAATAAAACATTAATATATAAATTTTTACTCCAGATTGCGCCAGTGACGAACTAAAATCATCTAATGCAATAAATACTGTTATAAAACTAACCTTAATGAACAAAGTTATGAATGTTTTCACATAAGTTACTTTAAACTGGCGGGCTTCCTTGACATTATGATATTACATTTTAAGAATGGCTAATGGGAATAACAGAGAAATGAATACTGACATACCTTAAACGATTCATTCTTTCCTTGGCTACAGTCCAAAAAAACAAGTGTAACGCAAATCTTTAATAACGATTATTTTGGAAAGTTGCAAAAACCTTAATAAGGATTTCCCTCTTATACCGAAAGTACATAGTAAGTAGGTAGGACTCTCCCCTAGGTCGTAATAAGCTTTTCAGTCCTAATTATGTGTGTATTTTTCTTCATCAGGACAAGGTAAACTCAACTATGTCAACACGATTTTGACCAAAATAGATATCCGAGGACTATATAATCGAACCTATATATTATTTCGAGGCAATATGGCAAGCTAACCTGTGACATAGTAGGTAAGTGAATTTAAACGGTCTTAAGTAGGCACTTTTTAACCGAAGTAGGCATCTCGGTTCTATGTAAGTATATATATTTTTTCTTCGTCAGAACAAAAAGGCAACAAACTCTACTATGGTACTGGAAATATCTTAGACCTGAAATAATGACAAGGACTGCAAATATGCGCTTTTTGACCAACGTAAGTTTCCGAGACCTGTGTGATCAGAGATTTGTGTTTTCTTAATCGGGATTACAAGGCAGATTCAGTTGTGACGTTATATCTATATAATTAATTAGAACCAGAAATGCTCCTACACTTGCCAAACATGATAAAATAATTAAGTTAAACTCTGATACTATTTACCATGAATTTAATAATATCTACCTGGTGTATACCTATTTTACGTTTTAAAATGTTTGTAGGACTCCCATAATATTACATCATAATTGCTTTTTATAAGGACTTTGGTTCTACAAATTGCGTGCGTGCGAAGAGCTGCGCGTATCAGCTAGTTAAGTAATAAGAGTAGGGATGAGGGCCTCGTTGCGTCCTGGCAAATAGAAGAGGTGGGGGAACAAAGGCCTTTGTATGGGATATTGTCGAGCAGTAGTTTTGAGGAAAATAGACCTTAAATTACTCCCAATCACTTTTGCAAAAATATATTACCATACATAAAAACCATGTACGGCATGTATGATATCCATTTTGAAATATTTGAAAGCTAAATAAATTTATCTTTACGAAATTTCACGGTAACCAAACAGACATGTGTCGAATTCCGCCTCAAAGTGATGGACAGTTTTAAAATTTTAAAGAAGCCGAAATTTGGCAATATGTTTTTACGCAATGAGTACAAAATTAACGAAATTGGTATGGTCTGCACGGTATCAGGTTACGAACAGGACTAAAAATTCAAGTGATGCGCAAAAGCAAGACGGAGGTGTCGCAAATTTATGACTACTTCGATATCTGTGTTTTAACCAGGAAAATATCTTCCTCTACTCTAAAAATTCGCGATTATTTCAGACTATTGAAACCTGTTCTCCGAACTGGTAGACATGCACAATATACACTCTGCATCAAACACTTATCTTCCGCAAAGAGCTAAAATGTATAGATTTCCGAAAAAACTTTATATTCGATATATAGAATCATTTACAGGGAGCTTATTACACAGAATTTTTCTAAAATAAAAGTTAATTCTTCTGACAAATAACATATGAACGCTTTCAACGTTTCTTTGGAAACATACATTTCTTGTGAATACAAAAAAGCAGACCTTTATACACTCAAAGAAGACGCTGATGTAATATGACAGTTCAAACATCAAAACAGTCTGGTAACTTGATAAGTTGTCCAGACAAACTAGAGATTACCTTTGTACACAAAATCTTAAGCTTTTATTTTTAATACATTAATCTTCACAAACTTACAAATAAAGTAAACGTTCCACGTGATTTTGTGTGCTTAGACTAAATAAACATTTTGTCTTACGTTAATAAACAGTTCGGTTCACTTTCTAAAGTTTATCCTATTACTCGTAAGACAGTTATGTTTGAAAGGCAGAAGAAAAGTTATTCTTTACTCTTTCATACGTTTTTAATATAATCAATAAATAATACATGTATATTTGTAAAAATTAGCATAGTGGTTGAAACAGTTCTACTTGGGAGATTAGAATATATAATTATCCCCTTTAAAAAATGCGCACTAACCCTAATAAGGCAGGAAAACGAGAGAAAATACTTTTTTCTCTTTGCGGTAAAAAACATATTCAAAAAATGTATTATTGATAATCGCTTATTTGAAGGTATAATATGATTTCGAATATTTTTTCATCGTTATATGTCACAAAAATATAATATTTTTTTTAATTGTAGGATAATAATCTATTCTCTTCTTGAGATAAAATTTAGTAAAACAAATAAAATATATAGTGTTAAACAAGGCACAATTCAATACATAGCAATGAATTATATAATTTTAAACATTTCAATTAAAATAATATACATAATGTGTATTGGTTTAAATATTGCTATCAACTCCTCTATTTTCTTTGCGCTGGATTAAAACTAATTACACTGTATTAATAATTGATCTTTAAAGTACATATTCCTTCACTATTCTAATCGACAGTAAAGTTTTAGAAATTTAATTTGCCTTTGTAATTAACACAAACATATCATTCAAACTTATAAGTTAACGGTTCCATCATATTCCGCAATAATCTTAAAATGCTGTTAAAACGATTATAATTTATTTTTTTTCTGCGAGGGGGCTGAAATATTTCATTTGTGCATAATTAACTGCTGATCAGGAGGATATCTCAAGAGTGAAACGTTCTATAGACATGAAAATATTTTCCTAGGAACATAAGAAAAGCTTGTTACGCTACACGTGGTGTAACGTACCAACCAATTATTGCTGCCTATCTTTAAAGTTTATAGGTAAGCTAACTAATGATACAGGGCATTTATTGATAAAGAAATAATTTATATACAATGTATCATTAATTTAAGATAATTAAATCGATGTGTTTTATATTAAGCATTGATAGTAATTTTAGGGTTCTTGTGTTAACTAGCAACTTGTTATTGATTCTAATCTCATATTTATTCCTTAAGTCTATACTTAAAAATGTATGTAAACATGAATATTTCCAAACGAAGTACTGATAAATTGTGTATAGTAAACCCCAAATAAGAAAACGATTTTGTAATGTAGTTTTGATATGTAATTATGATATTGACGTGAAGAAAACAATACCATGAAGTATGGGCTCACAATCATGCAGATCTTTGGCTAAGAAGAAGATAAATTTTCCAGGCAGAGCAGACAAAGTTCAAAAACAAGAGCGTTTCTGTTTGTACAATTCACAGTAACCTTTGATGACGCACCTCAATCATCCTCTCGCTGGTTTACATGTAATATTTAAACATGAGCTCTCGTTTCTGGATCTAACCCGGTTTCTACCCCGTTATTAGGAAATATCGTGTTCCTCCATCCTTACCCTGGTGTTTTCCAAATATGCATATTTTCAATAACAATTTCTTTGTTGTTACATATCTAACATTTCGTTATAAATTAAATAAAACTATCAGATTCACCAATAGCATTTAACTCATGAAATTGCCTATAATGGTCCAAAGTAGATCACTTCACAAAACATGTCTATGACCTTAGGTAAAGATTGATAACACGAAGTAAGATTACATTGAACTGGTTTGAGAAAAAGATATTGTTTTTCTTTTCAGAAACCTTTTAAATATCAGTTGAAACAAACACTAGATTTTTGCTCTGCAAATAGACGAGACCTTGCGTTAAAAACTTATATTCAATCTATATTAAAGCACCTTCTGTATACCGTATGTCAGTATTGTTTTCAAGAACACGTCTTGTCTTGAAGTTGCCTTAGACGTCGGAAATGATACCTGAATAGATTGATCCGACACAGCATTGCTTTCTTATATTTAAATTCCAGTAATATATAGCTCTGTGCTAGTTTCAAAGGTTAAATAGTCATATATGATATTCCGGTTTTTATGCTAGGATAGTTCAAACTAACTGTATCAGTTTAATGTTTGTGTGATGATTAATACACCCCCCCCCCACCATGTTCATTCAAATATTTTAAGTTTTAGATCTACTTACATATTTAAAGTATAATAAAATTTGTTAAATTGATTTTGTACTAAAAAAGAGAAAAATTTATAATACAAAATCTATCAGTATTTACTATTACATGTTAATTTGAAGTATATCTTAAACAGCTAATATGAATGTGAAAAAGACGACATACCGCTATAAGGTGTTTTATATTAACATTAAAGTACGTTTGATATTTGTATGAGGATACAAATAAGACATTTTTAAACGTAAGGATTTTAGTATAAAATAAGATTTCAGGCAAAATTACTCGATAATAATGTTATTTAAAGTTAATTACGATAATGTGGAATGAATTTGTATTCATTGTTCCGCACTTAATCAACAGGTCTCATCGAACTCTTATCAACAGCCATATGTGGCTGAATCGGTAGCGTCGCAGAGTAGTAATATAGAGATCGACGGATCGAAACCTAGTACCTGACTTATCTTTTTATTACTTGTGACCACTTAACTTATTTTAATCCTTATACTTAGCAAATTAATTTGTTTTTATAAAAGTTTTTATCACATTGTTATTGTTAAAATTTTATTGCATTTTATATATTTATTTATTTATTAGTAATTATTTGTCTTACTTAGTGATAATTATTTATTTATTTATATATTTATTGGTTACCGTAACTATTCACTAATTGATAATTTATTATTTATCAAATGTTCAAAATTGAGAAAACGAGAACTGGTAAACCATGTATCATCTTCAACGGGATAAAGTACAGACATCACAGGGTTCTGAAGAACGGTGAGACTCATTGGCGGTGCTTGGGAAGAAGTTGTGGTGCTTCCATCAAAACTGATGTGAATCAGACTTTAGTGACTGCAGGTAACCAAACCCATACTGGGGAACACCCCGTCACGATGCGGTCGCTCCTGTCACCGTTGCCCCGCGCTGTCACGTCACCGGCATCCTCGGCGCCCCACACGCCGCCGGCAGCACCCGCGGCTATCTGCTCCACGCCCGACCCAGACTCTTCACCGGAAGCCACACCATCGTCACCTGCAGCCTCTGCCACGCCTGCTGCTGTATCACCAGCCGGCTCGCCACCTTGCGCTGCCGTTGGTACACCTGACCCGCCCACGCCGTCGGCCCCGTGTCCGTCTCAACTCCATATAGAAAACCAAGCCCTCAATCAGAAGATTTTCGACCTCCAGGAGCAGATGAAAGTCATCCTTGACCACTCGATAGAATCGGATCAGAGGCTCCTCGAGTACACGGATCAGGTTTTTGTGGCACGTTCTTCTGTGAACGTGTCTACTTCTCCGCCTCACGCTAAAAATCAATATTGTCAGACCACAGACTCATTTAACCGATCTTGTGAGAGGTGTCCATTATTAAAAGAGGAAGTACAAAACATGTTGACTACCATCAAGACCTTGGAAGAGGAAATCAAAACATTAAAAAATCAAAAGTTGTTGTCTTTTTGAAAAAACTCAATAGTATTCAAACCCCAAATAATATTTATAATTAGCAACAGTTACGAGATCCTATCTAAAATACAGGAAGAGGACGACACATACACGGCAGTTGCTACAAAAAAGAGGAAACGAAAATCAAACAAAAAGAAACAAACAAATCATTCTATTGAAAAGTGCAAAACGAAAAAAGAGTACATGTTTGCTGAAAAACAAGAAAGAAAAACTGCCATTTAAGACTGTCTCTATTGTAGGCGACAGCCATGCCCGACATCTTGCCAGTATGATGAGGGCGGGAGTGGACGGTGTTACTAATGTATGGGGAACCTGTAAACCCGGAGCCGGCCTCCTCAACACAATCCCAGACGCCGCCCCTCCTCCAGACAACTGTTTCGTCTTGATCTCCGGGAACAACGATGTAGCTGCAGGGAGACAGAACATAATCTTCAACAACCTTGAAGAAATAATTAAAAACTGCAGGACGTCTAAAGTCCTGATAACGCCTTTATTTCCAAGGCACGATCTGCCCCCCGATAGCCCGATACAGGAGACCATCAGAGTAGCAAATGCCTACATCAGCGAGCTCTGTGTTCGGAGTGAGGGAGTGGAGATGCTCGACATTAGCCGCATCGGGCGACAGTTATTCACCTCTCACGGCCAGCATCTTCGCGAGAGTGGGAAGCGACTACTGACGTGCCTCATGATTGCGCACCTGGCCACCATGGCACCAGACCCTCGCCGCCACCAACCTCCGCTTGTCGCTGCACCTAGCCACTCACTGCCCACTGCTATGTCGAGAACCGAAGGAGGACCGGAACCCGATCTTCAGGAGACGCCAAAGCAGCCAAGGGTGTTGCATTTTGAATCATTCGCTGACGCCGTTAAGAGCACAGGACACCAGCAGCATGGCAATATATTAGAAAAACAAAAATTTTTTAGGGAACCCACTACTAGTCACCAAAACAAATTGACTGACCTCAAATCGAAATTTAAAAAAACAAATTCGAAAAACAAATTTTCAGATAGCTTGACATTTTTGCATCAAAATGCACAAATGGCTACAAACAAGAGAATGGAACTTTCCCTCTTGTGCGAAGAGCTTCTTCCCGACGTGCTAGTCATATCCGAACACGGATTTAACAGCAGCAACATTGAACACTTCAACATTCAAAATTACCAATTGGCTAACAAATGCTGTCGCACCTCAGCCAAAGGTGGGGGTGTTGCGGTTTTTGCTCGGAACAATCTTTCGTTTACCCCTGTTTCTGTCGAAAGCACAACTGACAAAGACTTAGAAGTCACAAGGGTAAACATTCACAGAAACAACAGCACAATCCAAGTAATTGGAGTATACAGGTCCCCAAACGGAGATGAAAAAACAATTCTTTTCCAAATTTGAAAAACTTCTGACTGACATGACAAGGAGGGATCGAAAATTTATCGTCATGGGAGATTTTAACATTGATGTCCTAGATATCGATAGTCCCTTGACGAAACATTTCGCTGACTTGTTGGGGGTCCTTCGGTCTTGTCTGTTCAATAGACACACCAACAAGGATTACCGGCACTTCAGCGACTGCGATAGATAACATCATATCAAACTTGACTGACCTCCGGGTGTCTGTGATCAACACAGTCATCTCAGACCACTATGGCCAACAGGCCATTGTCAGTGGTCTCAAACCAGCACGGGACCCAATCATACAAACAACAATCAGAAACACAAAGCCCTCAAACATTGCTCTTCTAAACTCTTTTCTTTCGAGAGAGAGTTGGAACTGCCTAAATTTTAGAGATCCCGTTGAATTACAATTCAAAAACTTTGAAGACACTCTTATTTTCCATCTGAACGTGAGCTGTCCCCTAAAAACAATCCATCAAAAGGCTACAATACAAAAAATGTGAATGGATTACAAGAGGCATTTTGGTTTCAAGGGAGAAATTACGATTTTACTCTGAAATCAACAAGCACTCGAGTGACGAGGCTTTCAAAATTTTTTTTTACAAATTACAAGCGGATTTATAAAAAGGTGATCAGAGCTGCAAAAGCATATGACGTCACCAAAAAATTGCTCACGTCAAACAATTTTTCAAAAACGGCATGGGCTATCATTAAAAATAAAAGTCCACCAACTGAAAGACAAATTGAGCTTCAGATTGGAAACGATCAAGTCAGCGATGCAGCCAAAGTCGCGGACGCTTTCAATAATTTTTTTGCCTCGGTTGGTGCTGACCAAGGATTCAGTCCAAAGCAGCATCAGCCACATTCCAATTTGGTAAGGAGCCCAGCAGCTTCTATGGCTCTGGCTCCTACTACAGAAGAGGAAAATTGCCAGAGTGATAAGAGATCTTCCTTCAAAAAAATCAAAACGATTTAAATCATGTTTCAATGTGGCTTCTTAAGCAATGTGCACAGCACCTGTTCAGGCCGCTTGAAACATTTGATAAATCTCTCTCTCCGCTCAGGAATATTTCCATCCTCTCTGAAAAAAGCCAAAATCACCCCGATATTCAAAAAAGGTGACCCCAAATTAGTTCAAAATTATCGTCCCATCTCAATTTTACCAGTTTTCAGTAAAGTTTTTGAAAAGATCTTCCTCAGTCGACTCTTGAATTTTTTGGAAAAACACAACTTACTATCATCAAACCAGTTCGGTTTCCGAAATGGGAAGTCGACAATAGACGCAGTCGTTGGGCTGGTCGAGATGATAGTAGAAGGAATTGAAAGTCATAGAGACACACTTAGTGTGTTTCTTGACTTATCTAAAGCATTTGACTGCGTTGATCACAACACCCTAATTCACAGACTGGAGTATTGCGGGATACGAGGAGTGCCACTCTTGTGGCTTGAATCGTATCTCAGTAATAGAACACAATTCGTAAAAATTTGTGACGTACGGTCGGAGGGGGGTGAGCTGGGTTGTGGTGTTTCCTCAGGGCTCCATTCTCAGTCCGCTACTCTTCCTATTGTATGTCAACGATGCTGGCTCATCTTTGCACCAAGGACGAATAGTCCAGTATGCCGATGACACGACTCTCTGTTTCAAAGAAAAAATCAAACACACAACTTGAAATGACAACATTCACTGAGCTCAACAACTTAATTCAACATTTCAATGAGCTCAATCTTAAAACAAACCCGTCAAAAATCGGTGTTTGTTCAATTTCGTTTGCGGCCGACCGTCTCTGATCAAAGTCCTATAGTGATGTTGGAGGAGACTGAGATCGAAGAAGTCTACTCGACTAAATTCCTTGGAATACACCTTGATCGAGGGTTGACATGGGATAGTCATGTAGACAACGTTTGTTCAAAATTGTCCTCAGGCATTTATGTTTTGAGGCAGCTATCCAAATACTGCCCAACTCAGGTACTGATGACGGCGTACTATGGATTGATATATCCCCCCACCTGTCATACGGAGTGGTCTTGTGGGGAGGCTGTGCAAAATACACATTTCTCTAGAGTGTTTACACTCCAAAAAAAAGCCGTTCGAACAATTGCAAAACTACAATGGAGAGAGTCGTGCAGACCAGCATTCAGAAAACTGAAACTGTTGACATTACCCTGCCTCTACATTCTAGAGACGTCTATGTTTTTTCAAGTCAAAATGCAATCTCATCAGAGGTAGTGATATACACTCATATGAGACTAGAGGCAGGGACAACTACCGAACTGGGAGACACAGGACGGTAGTACATGAGCGCTTGCCTTCTCAGGCAGGAGCTCAGTTTGTCAACAAACTGCCAAATTTCATAAAAAGTGCCGCAATGCCTAAGGCATTTAAAACTCGTCTGAAAAGTTCATTGCTCTCAGAAGCTTTTTACAATACAGACGAGTTCATGGCACATGTTTGGGTGACCACATAATTGGCTGACTGACGCTGGTGCTAGAGTGGGAAATTCGAATAAATGAGCAGTAGGATGGATGGAATAAATTGTATGTACGAAAGTAACCTAGATGTAATGTATGAATCCAAAATTTTAGCTTATTTTCTTCTTTGACAATTGCTATAACATGTACATGTTCTACAGCAATAAAATTATTATTATTATTATTATTATAAAGCCCCATGCAAATATATTGTGCATAACGGACGTTGCAAGTTGTTCAGATAACAACAATTGTCCCGTTTCTGTGTCTTCCCGCTTGTATCCACAACCCATCGCTGTTGCCAAATTAAGAGACCGCGGCACGAAGATATCGTTTTAATATGTAAATATTAAAAAAAAATATCCCTGTATACAACAAAAAAGTTAGGTCTTCTCTTTTTTAATACAAAATAACGTATACAACTATTTATTGTTAGACAGTAACAAAAATATAAAAATCTATAAAACATGAAAGTACTACTAGTATTCTTAGATTCTAAGAAGGACATCTCTTCGAAATTTATCTGAAGATTTATCTTCAGCGCAGAATTATTAACCAGTTGTAATGAGTGCACAGATGCAAGAAATCTCTCATTATAAATACCGATTTATAATATTATTGTTATACTCGTATTAATAGATAATTACACTTCTTAATAATAGTAAATGTAATAATGTTACAATGTAATGTTCACGTTATTACTGTACTTTTATATGACTGGGCTTTGTGGTCAAGCCACTTTGCAACGTGGTCCCTGATTGAGCAGTCGATAAGGGTAACTTTGTCATTAGAAGTTCCGAAAACGTCAATCATGTGTGTAGTAGGAGATGTAGCTTCTTATCTCTCTTTGTCTGCCTTGAGTGGAGAGATCTTGCGCCTCATCGTGCCTTACTTTTTTATTGTCTTAAAAAGGTGAGTATTCATTTTTAAATCAAAATTTTGGTTACTGGAATATTCAAATTCAAAAACACCGTTTTCCCTACCCTCAAAAAGGTGCACAGTAACTATATAAGTTATGTGAATTATTTTCTGTACTGTTTAAAAACAATTCTATTGTGTCTTCTAGTGCCTATTGACTTTGTGACTGTACTTTCATTGATTGGAGGTGTGACTCTAGTGCCGTGATATGTGATAGATGAAGACAGATGTTAATTTGTGCAGCTCCTCTCATATCTTATAGCCTCTATACATGTGCTTTGCACCTTTCCTATTCCACAGGGTGTATTATTTTGTAAACTATAATTGTTTACAAGTACCTATTATTCAATGGTATATTATGCGTTGTCCTCTAGTTGCTGTTTCTTACTTAGATCTTCATTTTATTTTGCATACTTGCTTTTGCATACTTTTGCTAACATTCTACTTCGTTCGGACCGCTACATTGGTTTTTTAAACAAAATATTAATTTATTAATATTTTCAGAGTTATGAAAGTTTGAGCAAACATTTCTTCTCTTTGCCGAGATACTAAACAGAGAAGAATTGCGCTATAAACCAAAATTGACCACAAAATATTTAAAAAATCAAGAAAGCACTTTTACTTAGTTCTTAAAATTAGTTTTGGAATTATTTTTTATCAAACTGTTATGCCAGCTTTAAACACTTTACAACATTTGAGGTTGGGAGAGAAATTGAAATATAATATTCTTGAAACTTGATCTAAATAAGAACGTTTGCGAGTTTATACTCACACAAATTATACTTGACATGTTCAATACAGTCCTTCCGGATCATTTGCTGACTATAGTAGACTACATCATAAAATTTTGTGAAGAATAAATTTCTTCAATGCAATCTTCGTTTGAATACGATGGTGTTATAAAAAATCCGGATATCATTGTTATCAGCACATAGATGCCATAGGTAATCAGAAAGAGAACGCACATTCTTTTTAATTTGTTTATAACGTCTCCAAAATTCAACACCAAAGTCTTTCGGTTCACAATGGAATTATAAAATTGACGTCTTGAAATATTTCCGCCTCCTTTTAAAGCGCCATCTTCAGTAAACATATATTAAAAACTAAACTACCATTGATAATCAGTTGTCTGTATAGGCCAGTAAAGGGACAGAACTTTATCACAATTGACTAACGTTTAATCAACCACTGAAAATTACAATCACTATAATTCCTGTATAATCAGATAGAAGCTCTTAAATAATGTAACTCTATCTACTTTTTTGAAACAAGTTTCGTTCTAAAGTTTCTCTTATTATCCGTGGCTATTGCTTTTCTGCATTTCCCTAGATATATACCAGTGCCCTGAGATTGGTACTCAGGCCGTAACTATGGAGCTCCTAGGAGGTGGAAAAACCATAGGACCATTACAAAACAAGACTACAAGAGTAGATTGCCTTGTCAAATTACACAAGCTGTTAACTGGTGGAGCATTTATTTCCTTAACAAGTTTGGGTCGTATATTGAATATACTGAACAAAAAACAATCTAAATAATCTAAGAATCGAGATTTGTTTGTTAAGTCTTACTAATTCTGCGGTAAACTGATATGACCAAGTTATGACGGCTACCTTCGTTGGTCGTTGAAACACCGCACCAAGTCAAAATTGTTTTGGATCGTTGTTCATTGATTTAAGACATTCTGATATTGATAAAACTGTAACAGTTCAAAATAATACACCATCACGATAAAATAAAATTTAACTAAGTAAATGTTAACTAACAGTTTTTTGCGGTAAGTTTCGAGCGTAAATTATCGCTTTACCGTCCGCAATTTTGGTAGATCAACTTGCAAGAGGTTCCATGTTAGCTTCGGCAAAGTTACATTTGGTGGCCTTCCAAAGAGAGGTAAGAGATCCACTTAACTTAATATACCAAACTAATCTGCTTGGCTAGTAAAGTGTTATTAATTGGTTCTATATACAAAGCAAACACAGTAATCTATCAACTTTACAAGGCAAACACATATTTAATTTCCATAGTCTAATGGTGTATTATACAACGATATTATATGTAAAGGCAAATAATACATGTGAGCATTATGAACTATATGAACAGTCACATTTTTCCCTTTGAGTTTTATAGCAGCCTTTAAATAATAACATTTGTATTATACAGGGTTAATAAAAAGTCTGGAGGCCTCCAACTAATACTGTAACGGCTCACACGAGAAAAACTAAACTCGCCACACGTTTATGTTATATTATGAGGCACTCTTTGGGCATAATTACTGCTTCATTCACAAACCCAAAATGGGGGATTTTGGGGGCAGCTAAAAACTTTTAAATGTAAAGCCCCATCAAGTGACCTGTCACTTTCAAGCCCCTGATAAAAGAAAACATGACAACGCAAACTAGAGGTCTCTACAGGAAATACATGAGATTCCTCAACAAACATTGCTGCGAGTTGTATTACATGTTTACACCACTCTAGCGCATTGTCAAGCCGATGAGGGGAAGCAATTTGAAAACTTCTTGTGTGAAACGTTAAGCTGGTAAGTAATGACAGAGTATATGCTTAAAAAAATACATAACGATGTTAGAAAATTCTTATTAAATATCTCATATTTTCCTTTATAGGGAACAATAAAAAATACGGGTTTCATTAGAATTCTCCTCTTTTCATAGTTTTTACCTTTTATGAATACCTAAAAAATGAGAGATCAACTGAGTGGTGCTTAAAAGTGACAGTTTTTAGCTGCCCCAAAAGTTTCTTATTCCTATGTTGTAAGTAGTTCTGGTTTATACAATTTTCAATTGGCAGTTTTTTTTTACTGGCTTAAGATAGAGACCTCTAATTTGCGTTGTTTGTTTTCTTTTATCAGGGGCTTGAAAATTACAGGTTACTTGATAGGGCTTTACATTTAAAATTTTTGAGCTGCCCCCAAAATCCCCCATTTTCGGTTTATGAATGAAGCAAATTATGCCCAAAAAGTACCTCATAGTATAACATAAATTTGTGGCGAGTTTTAGTTTTTCTCACTCTTCAGTTTTTTTGCTAATTTATTTTCTTTTTTTACTGCGTTTTCTGGTTTACACATAAAGTGACTTGCGCCATCACCTAACTCAATGTTATCTACGTTTAAATCTTCAAAGACAATTTCAAGCTTTAAGGTCATTTCATTTTTGGTATACCCTATGGATAGATATATAAACGGAAGCAAAAATTTTGCCAATTCTGGCATTAGGCTTTACTAACCCTCAGCCCTATCAATTCCGTTTTTATATAAATAAAGTATCGCAAATTCAGGTGAATTTTACGTTTTAAATTTTTCAGTAAACTGTCCTATAATATTTAAAAAATGTGAACATGGTTTCGTAGCAATCAATTCAAAATTAAGTTTGGAAACATAATAAGAAATGATGATTTGATATATTCAAAATATATATCTAGGGCAGCTATTTGAAACATTTTGGGATATAAAATATTTGAATTAAACCAAACATGATTTTACGTAAAGGGGAATTCTAAAACAGTTTTTTTTTTTTTTTACTTTAATACATCTTTGAATTTTTTATAATATACATTTTATGACCGCCATCTTTAAAATGTAGAGAAATCGAAACATATACAAGTTTTATTTATATATTTTTAGTTGGCCACAAATCACTAAGTATTACATAAAGTAATGAAACTTCTGGATATAGATGATTCATTAAATAAAGAGGAAAAGGAATTGGTGTATTACAGAGTAACTTGAATATCAAAAGCAACCAATGTGGTATTGAAGATACCAAATGGGATCAGCTGCTATCAGTAAACGGGTTCCGCCAGCAATTCTCACTCACATGTTTTCAACTTCTTCCACTTTTTTGTGGACAGTTCCAATTAATTATCGAACCCTTCACTGAATCACGGGCTTTTTAACCCCCCACTGAAGATTGCTTGAGAGCCTCTCCTTGTTTTCCAGCGGACAAAAGTAATTTCATTTCATTGCTAAAATATAATTACATCGGGATTCTTTGTGCCGTTTCATTTATGATCTTTTTATTGATTTTTTTCGAAAATATTTTATGGCGTCGGGTTGAAACTAGAACTTATTTAACTAGAACTTATGAAACTAGAATTTTGTGAAACTAGAGCTTATTGAGGCTAGTTGAAGGCTTGCGTTACGTTGGTTTTACACTATGGTGTATTGGAGGTAGTTGAGGCGAGACTGTATTTTTTTTAGGGTTATAACAGATCAGAGTGTATTAAAGTGGTTTGACACTTGGGTTTATTGGTTGGTGGGGGCTAAATTTTAGTGAGGATATCTTGAAGATGGAGCTTATTAGTTAATTAATTGGTAAATATCATCTAATTAAACTCCATTTTTCCCATAAGCATTATTTTTTCAAGAAATACTTAAAACATTAATGAATGAAATTAAATAGTTAAAAGTTTTGTTAATAGTGTGAAAAGTTAAAAAATAATTGTCATTAGTTTGAATTGAAAATTATTAATATTATATCAGTGTATTATATGTATATTTTTTTATTTATTTTAATATTCAAACTTTTCGAAAGTAACGAAATGTCTGTATATATATATATATATATATATATATATATATATATATATATATATATATATATATATATTTGAATGATATAATTTTCGTAACTCATTTAAAGACTTTCAGTAAATTCACCTTACTTATATTGTTGGAAAAGAGAAGTCTTGAAATATTAAAAGCGGTTGAAAATAGAGTGTAAAAGGTTTCTTAAGTGTTTGTAGTTGAGGGTTGAGAGTCTCGCCTCCTTCCATCTTTCCCTGTTCTCTTGAGTACTTTCTGGAACAAGGTTACAGGTACTTAATTATTAGTCTATTAGGTAAAGTTGTTTATTATACAAAACTATAGCGACAGTAGTAATAACACTTATTATAATAAATCTGTTAAAGAATAATATTATTTATATTTCTATGACTGATTGTACGACAGTCAATATTTATTAGCTCATCTTTGCTGTAACAATTTTAATGTTATACTGTATATAGAATAAGAGTTATAAAATGTCCTTACGAGTGGCGCATCCTGGCTTGGCGAGATTTGAGCGATGAATAAAGTAGTATTTATTCAGCCTAATATACGGCAAGCCACGCACTCCTGCAGATTTAGGCAAGTATTTTATGGCTGCGATGGATTTTTAACGTAGTCGCAAGGCTTGAATACGTTAGAAAGCATTATTATTACGGAATTAATGACGATAACTTTTGTTAAAATTCTGTTAAAATAATGTGAGAAAATGTTCCATACAAACAGGTCAAACTCTGATATAAGGGAAGGTGACCGAACATTCGACAACGCTGACAATAACAAAAGGGATAATAACGTTGTAGGAGAGAGAACGATCAGTGGGTTTGGTCTGTTCCTTTAATTGGGCCGTACCACCCTTCCTTACATGATCAGTGGGTGGGCACTGTAACCTTTCACCACTTATATCTGCACTTCCCTTCGAACGCCTGTTCGATATAGTCAGTTCTCGAACTCAAATATTCACAAAACTCCAATAACTAAGTAAGCAGCTGTAGCGAAGCAGCGAGTGAGTTGAGCTGCAGAAGCGAATTTAGATTTATTTAAAATGTAAATAAATATTTAGTAGATTCAATATTCGCCAAGCGTTTCATATCATCAAATTCGTAGTAGTAAGTAATTCTACATGTTCTATAAATTTTACACATGGTTCTAATTGATAAGTATTATAAGACTTTTATTTAATAATTGGGCATCGTTATTTAATATATAATAATAATAGTATTAAATAGAAACTTATATCGTTTCTAAGACCATTTTTATATCCTGCATATTTCAATATAGTTTATAACTTTGTGGAAACAAGATAATTTATTGTATTTCTGAAAGGAGAACTGGTTTCTTAATCATGCAGTTAATCAGATGTTTTTAAATTGTGTGCTGTATCAAACTAAATTATTTGACCCCATAAATTTATTTTATTAAAATTCTCTTGTCATATTCCCAATTTGATCTCCTGATAGTATATCACAACGGTATAATGTCCGGAATTCTCAGCGCCATCTTTATTTATATTAAAGTAACTCAGTTCAATGCATTTTAAACCTAAATATTAGTTTCATGTCCCCTATTTCAAGGAGGTGAAATTATGAAATGAAAAAAAAAGTTTAAATATTTTTTTTTTGGCTCTCCTTTCACAAGTGAGAGATTTATCTTCAGCTGTCATGAGATAACATGACATTTCCTTTATTATGTGAAGAGAGATATACAGTCTTTCTGTGTAGTGATTCATCCAAGAAATACATTAAGTTCACCACCAGCTCGACATCAGCGACCGTGATATTTGTTATTGGGCCAAACATTTAAAAATAACTGTTGATCGTATTAAATTTGTATTCATAAAGAAAAAAGTATTACAAATAAAAAATATACCTCATCTATTAAATTTGTTATCTCTATAGTACAACCATACAATTATCGTGTATTCTTCTTATTTTTTACGTGGTTGAGCTAGATGTATACTTCCTGTATAAATTTCGGACATCCTTTAGACGAATTGCTTAACCACGGCAATACCCTGCGAAATATACCCGCAGGTTTCCTGTTAGCAAATGTCGTAATGGTAGACTCTTCGTGGTCACCAGCGTGCTTTAGAGTGAATAAACGTTTAGAGATATTATCTGAGAATTTTAAAATTACAGAAAAGAAGTGTTCAGAAATAGGGGATTAGGACTACGTTTATCGAAATCAGGCTACATCAGTTAAAATGTCAATCAGCCATATCTCTTGCAGGTAATATGTCAGTATCAGAGTGTAATCATCATAAAATATTACTAAAAGAGGCAAATCTTTCCTTAGCTCATCACTAATTCTCTAAAACTCCTGATAACACATGAATCTGAACTTTGGCGCACGTATTCCCATGACGAAAATAAAACATATTAAACATGTCTAACCTCAATAGGACATAAAATGGACCCTAGAAGAAGTATACTTGATTTTTCCACGATTGTCTCATCACAAAAATTTAAAAACAAAACCATTTTCACGGGGATGAACCCTCTATTATTATTAGTGGTGTTGCAACTCATAGAAGAATGGTCTAGATCAATAAAATTCGAAAAACTCCAGCCCTTTGCTCTCAACATACAATATAAGAGTTATTCATTTAGATCAACCACTCATAGGGGGCTGAAATATGATTACATTGCCTAGAAGATTTTTTGAACAACTCACTGGTCTTGAAAGGTGAAATTATACGCACGTGTGTATTATCCTGGAAACAGACTTCCGCCAACGGAAATATTATTAACCCGTAGTAAATTGCAATAGAATTATAATAATAGCCGATAAAAAGTCGTTTTTAATAAAAAAAAGTCTTTTTACAGCCATACAAGTATAATATTTTCTTAATCAGGGCAACAATCTAAAATCTACTAGGTCACCGGAAATACCTTATACTGAAACTAGTTTAGAATATCCACTGATCAAATTATTGGGATACATAACATAACAAATTATTGGCATGACGATGAGGATAGATCTGAAGTTCCCGATTATACATCCCGATACAGTACACGCAGAACGTAATTGTAAGGATGAGGATAACTGACTACAGAGGTGTTTAGGAACTGCCACTCATCCGAATAAGAAAGTCACATCACACCCCTCCTGCATACCAAATCTGGAATATTTCCTACATATCGAAAATATCACAAGACTTTTCAATAATTTTTATTAACAAAAGCAAATTATAAACGTGTAGCTTGTTTAAACACTTTAATTTTATACCCTATATTGGGTATAAGCCTAGATAACTAATTGTAAAAAGTTTCCTGGATCTACAAAACTTCTGTTTTACATCGCGTAATGTCTGTATTAAATTAATAAGAAACGTAATTTAAGCCACCACAATTCCGAAATCATTATTACCAAACGATACGTCTGCTACGATATGAAGAGCTATCTTTGCTTTGAAGGCCGAGAGATGTTTAACAGGAACTGAGTGTGAATAACATGATCTGCAGAAAACCTATAAATAGTTGTTATACATTTATTGTTAAATAAAAAAATGTATAAATAATTATTTCCGAAATTTTTATGTAGTTTGGTCTGTATTTTATTAGCTGTAAGCACAATTTTTACATAATGTTCTACAACATCGAACAATTTTTAAAGTTTTTTGTAAATGAGGCTGGCTAAAAAGCTTATGTAAGATGTAAAAATATACTTACTTATATTACTTTCTACGGTTTTTAAATGTCTCGAAAGATTTTCCAATACTTTTGAGTAGACGAATGTTGTCAAGGTAGCCTATTGTAAAGATAATTTTATACACAGTGATACCTGAATGAATTATATACTAATTATGGTTGTTATTCTATCCTATGGTTGAACATTCCACTATCCTATGACGAGTAGCGCTCATTTTAAACCACTTAACTATCTGTAGTAATCGGAAACTCGTACTTAATAATCAAAATTTCAATAAAGGTCCTGTTTAATTTTGTCATATACACCGTTCGAGCAATCATACCCCGAATATCTTATAATTTCTTATTTACTGAAATGTTTCACCTTTCATTAACTACGTAATATAATTGAATTAAAAATATTTTCACTTTTCACAATCCGAATACCTTAATTACAATTCACTGATTTCTCCGCTGTTTATTAGGAGTTCTCCATAGGAGAATGTAGTTTATGTACTGAGAACAATGTAGTACAACAAACATACATATTTATTCCAATGATAAAAAACACTCACAATAAAATATTACTTTAGCTAAAGAATAAACACTAACCAATGCCCAACACTTGTACTAAGTAATTCTGGTTGGGTATATAAACTTAGTACAATCTCGATTCAAACTGTTAATAATAAGTCCACACATCACACTATTAAAAAAACTCTCTTTGATTTCAGCTATACAAAGAAAAATAATAAATAGAGTTTAAATATTTAGGTAAACACTAAATGTCGTGTACTTGTGTGAGAAGAGGCAGTTATTACCGTGAAACATTTCCATATCCATTTGAACTTCCCAAAAGTGTTATACGGCAGGTCAGTCTTTATTTCAATTAACCTCGTAATAATATTATATTAATGTATTTCCATTACTATGCAATAGTTAAATGTAAGATCATAACTAACATACAATGCACCTAAACAATTTATTTTCCATGGCAATAAAGGATAAACAATTACAATCTTTTAATTTCGGAAGTACGTATGTAAAAAAATGTACAATCCTCATATACGTATAAAGAAATAAAAGCATATATTAACATTTTTTATTTCATGTAGATCATTTATAATATAGGTTTTGACTTTCATTCAAATATATTTTTGACATTACATACATATTTTATCTTTAAGGTCAATTAATGTGAAACATGTTTTTCCCACGTTCTTAGAGAGTTCTCTTTCTGTACAAAATGCACAATTTAAAACCCTAAAGCTCTCTCAAGATCGGTAGTTGAAATGCCTAAAGATTTCGTCGAAACACCGAATAATTGTACATTCTAACATACGTATAATAAGTTTTTTGAGAAACCGAATTAATTAAACTCAATGAATGTCACTCAACTCCATGAAACAGTTGCAGTTTATAATATTAGATCTGTAACAGTTGCTTCATTTGCATGACAAGCGACGCCTGATTGTCTGAGTTTTTAGAATACAAAAATTAAGTTTTTTACATTTTTTTCTTACTATATTCCCAATTTTGTACTGTAATATTTTGTCACAATTTTAATTACAACCAGTACCTGATTTTCTGAGTTTGAGAATGCGTTAAGAAAGGAACTATTCTTTTTGGCATGTATACTATCTCTGTATTCATATTATGATAGTTTGGTTTGTGTTGCGTGTTTGGTCAAATTTGAAGATCACGCCTCATTGGGATTGGGATTGGAAGAGATTTACATCTCCTATCCAAATTCAAATGTCCTATAAATATAAAACTTTAAAACATTTAAATTTGGCAATTCGGTATCCACAATTTGAAGGACGACTTTTGAACAAACTTCGATATTTAATAGATGTCTCTATCAGTCTCATGATGGTGCAGTTATAAAATCTTTGTGTGATCAGAAAACGTATTCACGTACACTCATTCACCGATTTTCCTCCTTAGTCCGTTAACTCAGACATGAAACTAATCTCACTTTAATAAGACATATACACTGTTAAAATTTTTTGAAATTTACATTAAATATTACACAAACGGAAATAAATAAAGTGGAATAAGGTTTTTTTTATAGAAAGAATAGATGTTGATTAAGTTCATTCTTCCGAAGGTAATCTTCGGTGGTGTCAGAAACATTTTTGTAATGAAGGGTATAATATAGTTTTTGGACCGATTTAATAATTAAGATTCACTTCGATTACTTCAAGTCAGTCACTATACACAAAATTAATCGCTTCCGCAGATTTTAATTAAAACATTGTTTAACTTCTACACTTGACGGTAATGTTGAGTTTCAAACGAGTTAAAACTCCCCAAATAAGTTATCGTTTTAAGGTTTGAAAAATTATTACTTTCATGAATTATGAATTAAGCTGTTCAGTGTTTCGATAAATTATAATTTATTTTCAATATTAAATTTTACTCTGTTAATATATAAACAGTTGGTTATGTTAATTACTTGATGATTATGGTAACTAAAATATTTAATAAATCCACGGATTCCGATTTAATAAAACAGCCAGAACTTGTAGCTATGTATTTCTAAATTCAAATCTTAACAGGTAATACCAAATGAACCATATTTTTACAGAAACAGAAGGAAAAATGCAAATAAATTTTCATTATTTTGAGTAAGTTCAATTATGAAGGGAAGTTACACGGACATATATCCAATAAATATCCAGTATAAAGAGAATATTTTTGGTGGTTGTTAATTATAACACCAAAATAAGAGAAAATATTGAAAATGAAATTCGATTTCAGTGCTAGAGGGGTTAGCGTTAATATCCGATATCGAGAGAATACTGAGGGCACACTCAGGCTGAACCGCGAGAAGGATTTGGAAAGGACGGATGAGGATCAGTTTAAGTGTGGGAGAATAGTAATAATATCCAATATCGACAGAATTCTGAGGGCACACTCAGGCTGAACCGCGAGACGGATTTAGTTAGAAAGGACTGATGAGGATCAGTTTTAATGTGGGAGAATAGTAATAATATCCAATATCGACAGAATTCTGAGGGCACACTCAGGCTGAACCGCGAGACGGATTTAGAAAGGACTGATGAGGATCAGTTTTAATGTGGGAGAATAGTAATAATATCCAATATCGACAGAATACTGAGGTCACACTCAGGCTGAATCGCGAGACGGATTTAGAAAGGACGGATGAGGATAAGTTTTAATGTGGGAGAATAGTAATAATATCCAATATCGACAGAATACTGAGGTCACACTCAGGCTGAATCGCGAGACGGATTTAGTTAGAAAGGACTGATGAGGATCAGTTTTAATGTGGGAGAATAGTAATAATATCCAATATCGACAGAATTCTGAGGGCACACTCAGGCTGAACCGCGAGACGGATTTAGAAAGGACGGATGAGGATAAGTTTTAATGTGGGAGAATAGTAATAATATCCAATATCGACAGAATACTGAGGGCACACTCAGGCTGAACCGCGAGACGGATTTAGAAAGGACGGATGAGGATCAGTTTTAATGTGGGAGAATAGTAATAATATCCAATATCGACAGAATACTGAGGGCACACTCAGGCTGAACCGCGAGACGGATTTAGAAAGGACGGATGAGGATAAGTTTTAATGTGGGAGAATAGTAATAATATCCAATATCGACAGAATACTGAGGGCACACTCAGGCTGAACCGCGAGACGGATTTAGAAAGGACGGATGAGGATCAGTTTTAATGTGGGAGAATAGTAATAATATCCAATATCGACAGAATACTGAGGGCACACTCAGGCTGAACCGCGAGACGGATTTAGAAAGGACGGATGAGGATCAGTTTTAATGTGGGAGAATAGTAATAATATCCAATATCGACAGAATACTGAGGGCACACTCAGGCTGAACCGCGAGACGGATTTAGAAAGGACGGATGAGGATAAGTTTTAATGTGGGAGAATAGTTAATAATATCCAATATCGACAGAATACTGAGGGCACACTCAGGCTGAACCGCGAGACGGATTTAGAAAGGACGGATGAGGATCAGTTTTTAATGTGGGAGAATATTAATAATATCCAATATCGACAGAATACTGAGGGCACACTCAGGCTGAACCGCGAGACGGATTTAGAAAGGACGGATGAGGATCAGTTTTAATGTGGGAGAATAGTAATAATATCCAATATCGACAGAATACTGAGGGCACACTCAGGCTGAACCGCGAGACGGATTTAGAAAGGACGGATGAGGATCAGTTTTAATGTGGGAGAATAGTAATAATATCCAATATCGACAGAATACTGAGGGCACACTCAGGCTGAACCGCGAGACGGATTTAGAAAGGACGGATGAGGATAAGTTTTTAATGTGGGAGAATAGTAATAATATCCAATATCGACAGAATACTGAGGGCACACTCAGGCTGAACCGCGAGACGGATTTAGAAAGGACGGATGAGGATCAGTTTTAATGTGGGAGAATAGTAATAATATCCAATATCGACAGAATACTGAGGGCACACTCAGGCTGAACCGCGAGACGGATTTAGAAAGGACGGATGAGGATAAGTTTTAATGTGGGAGAATAGTAATAATATCCAATATCGACAGAATACTGAGGGCACACTCAGGCTGAACCGCGAGACGGATTTAGAAAGGACGGATGAGGATAAGTTTTAATGTGGGAGAATATTAATAATATCCAATATCGACAGAATACTGAGGGCACACTCAGGCTGAACCGCGAGACGGATTTAGAAAGGACGGATGAGGATCAGTTTTAATGTGGGAGAATATTAATAATATCCAATATCGACAGAATACTGAGGGCACACTCAGGCTGAACCGCGAGACGGATTTAGAAAGGACGGATGAGGATAAGTTTTAATGTG
Source organism: Homalodisca vitripennis (assembly GCF_021130785.1). Classification (NCBI taxonomy): domain Eukaryota; kingdom Metazoa; phylum Arthropoda; class Insecta; order Hemiptera; family Cicadellidae; genus Homalodisca; species Homalodisca vitripennis. The sequence continues at coordinate 6,244 of NW_025781904.1, read as the reverse complement.
GGAGAATATTAATAATATCCAATATCGACAGAATACTGAGGGCACACTCAGGCTGAACCGCGAGACGGATTTAGAAAAGGACGGATGAGGATCAGTTTTAATGTGGGAGAATAGTAATAATATCCAATATCGACAGAATACTGAGGGCACACTCAGGCTGAACCGCGAGACGGATTTAGAAAGGACGGATGAGGATAAGTTTTAATGTGGGAGAATATTAATAATATCCAATATCGACAGAATACTGAGGGCACACTCAGGCTGAACCGCGAGACGGATTTAGAAAGGACGGATGAGGATAAGTTTTAATGTGGGAGAATATTAATAATATCCAATATCGACAGAATACTGAGGGCACACTCAGTCTGAACCGCGAGACGGATTTAGAAAGGACGGATGAGGATAAGTTTTAATGTGGGAGAATATTAATAATATCCAATATCGACAGAATACTGAGGGCACACTCAGGCTGAACCGCGAGACGGATTTAGAAAGGACGGATGAGGATAAGTTTTAATGTGGGAGAATATTAATAATATCCAATATCGACAGAATACTGAGGGCACACTCAGGCTGAACCGCGAGACGGATTTAGAAAGGACGGATGAGGATCAGTTTTAATGTGGGAGAATAGTAATAATATCCAATATCGACAGAATACTGAGGGCACACTCAGGCTGAACCGCGAGACGGATTTAGAAAGGACGGATGAGGATAAGTTTTAATGTGGGAGAATATTAATAATATCCAATATCGACAGAATACTGAGGGCACACTCAGGCTGAACCGCGAGACGGATTTAGAAAGGACGGATGAGGATCAGTTTTAATGTGGGAGAATAGTAATAATATCCAATATCGACAGAATACTGAGGGCACACTCAGGCTGAACCGCGAGACGGATTTAGAAAGGACGGATGAGGATAAGTTTTAATGTGGGAGAATATTAATAATATCCAATATCGACAGAATACTGAGGGCACACTCAGGCTGAACCGCGAGACGGATTTAGAAAGGACGGATGAGGATCAGTTTTAATGTGGGAGAATAGTAATAATATCCAATATCGACAGAATACTGAGGGCACACTCAGGCTGAACCGCGAGACGGATTTAGAAAGGACGGATGAGGATCAAGTTTTAATGTGGGAGAATAGTAATAATATCCAATATCGACAGAATACTGAGGGCACACTCAGGCTGAACCGCGAGACGGATTTAGAAAGGACGGATGAGGATAAGTTTTAATGTGGGAGAATAGTAATAATATCCAATATCGACAGAATACTGAGGGCACACTCAGGCTGAACCGCGAGACGGATTTAGAAAGGACGGATGAGGATAAGTTTTAATGTGGGAGAATAGTAATAATATCCAATATCGACAGAATACTGAGGGCACACTCAGGCTGAACCGCGAGACGGATTTAGAAAGGACGGATGAGGATAAGTTTTAATGTGGGAGAATAGTAATAATATCCAATATCGACAGAATACTGAGGGCACACTCAGGCTGAACCGCGAGACGGATTTAGAAAGGACGGATGAGGATAAGTTTTAATGTGGGGAGAATAGTAATAATATCCAATATCGACAGAATACTGAGGGCACACTCAGGCTGAACCGCGAGACGGATTTAGAAAGGACGGATGAGGATAAGTTTTAATGTGGGAGAATAGTTAATAATATCCAATATCGACAGAATACTGAGGGCACACTCAGGCTGAACCGCGAGACGGATTTAGAAAGGACGGATGAGGATCAGTTTTAAATGTGGGAGAATATTAATAATATCCAATATCGACAGAATACTGAGGGCACACTCAGGCTGAACCGCGAGACGGATTTAGAAAGGACGGATGAGGATAAGTTTTAATGTGGGAGAATAGTAATAATATCCAATATCGACAGAATACTGAGGGCACACTCAGGCTGAACCGCGAGACGGATTTAGAAAGGACGGATGAGGATCAGTTTTAATGTGGGAGAATAGTAATAATATCCAATATCGACAGAATACTGAGGGCACACTCAGGCTGAACCGCGAGACGGATTTAGAAAGGACGGATGAGGATAAGTTTTAATGTGGGAGAATATTAATAATATCCAATATCGACAGAATACTGAGGGCACACTCAGGCTGAACCGCGAGACGGATTTAGAAAGGACGGATGAGGATAAGTTTTAATGTGGGAGAATATTAATAATATCCAATATCGACAGAATACTGAGGGCACACTCAGGCTGAACCGCGAGACGGATTTAGAAAGGACGGATGAGGATCAGTTTTAATGTGGGAGAATAGTAATAATATCCAATATCGACAGAATACTGAGGGCACACTCAGGCTGAACCGCGAGACGGATTTAGAAAGGACGGATGAGGATAAGTTTTAATGTGGGAGAATAGTAATAATATCCAATATCGACAGAATACTGAGGGCACACTCAGGCTGAACCGCGAGAGACGGATTTAGAAAGGACGGATGAGGATAAGTTTTAATGTGGGAGAATAGTAATAATATCCAATATCGACAGAATACTGAGGGCACACTCAGGCTGAACCGCGAGACGGATTTAGAAAGGACGGATGAGGATAAGTTTTAATGTGGGAGAATATTAATAATATCCAATATCGACAGAATACTGAGGGCACACTCAGGCTGAACCGCGAGACGGATTTAGAAAGGACGGATGAGGATAAGTTTTAATGTGGGAGAATAGTAATAATATCCAATATCGACAGAATACTGAGGGCACACTCAGGCTGAACCGCGAGACGGATTTAGAAAGGACGGATGAGGATAAGTTTTAATGTGGGAGAATAGTAATAATATCCAATATCGACAGAATACTGAGGGCACACTCAGGCTGAACCGCGAGACGGATTTAGAAAGGACTGATGAGGATCAGTTTTAATGTGGGAGAATAGTAATAATATCCAATATCGACAGAATACTGAGGTCACACTCAGGCTGAATCGCGAGACGGATTTAGAAAGGACGGATGAGGATAAGTTTTAATGTGGGAGAATATTAATAATATCCAATATCGACAGAATACTGAGGGCACACTCATTCTGAACCGCGAGACGGATTTAGAAAGGACGGATGAGGATAAGTTTTAATGTGGGAGAATATTAATAATATCCAATATCGACAGAATACTGAGGGCACACTCAGGCTGAACCGCGAGACGGATTTAGAAAGGACGGATGAGGATAAGTTTTAATGTGGGAGAATAGTAATAATATCCAATATCGACAGAATTCTGAGGGCACACTCAGGCTGAACCGCGAGACGGATTTAGAAAGGACGGATGAGGATAAGTTTTAATGTGGGAGAATAGTAATAATATCCAATATCGACAGAATACTGAGGTCACACTCAGGCTGAATCGCGAGACGGATTTAGAAAGGACGGATGAGGATAAGTTTTAATGTGGGAGAATAGTCCCACTGTCACGTCAGTAAACGAGACCTCTCTCGAGATGGCGTACATTTTAACAGGAGAGCCGTAGCACGTTTGGGCTCTCTGTTTGTTGATGTCATGGCTGCAGCTTTGTATTCACCTCCTCCTTGCTCAGAGCCAGCGTCCAACAAACAGCTGGAGAGTTCTCCTGAGCAGGGAAACTAGCAGCGCGGGGGGGGGTGAACAACAAAGTCGACGTCTCACAAGGTTGCTCATTTGAACATGCGATCCCTGAACACAGGGTTTGATGAAATGAGTTCTTTATTGAGCGATTTTGACTTTGACGTTTTTTGTGTGTCAGAAACTTGGCTACAACCTAGCACCCCATCAGAAAGTTATGGTATACCAGGATATGTCTTGTTGCGAAGCGATCGTCACTTCAACCAAGTTCTTGACAGGCACCAGATGGGTGGAGGAGTGGCTCTTTACATCAAGGAAGGCATTTCATTTGAGCAACATTTCTTGTCTGAAGACATAAATCCTGGAGTAGAACACATCTGTGTAATTCTAAAGTGGAAAGGAGTGCGGGTTGGGCTTTGTGAAGTGTACAGACCTTCTTATGTGAGATCCTCCAGCCTTGAGGAACTATTTCACTCGCTGTTTGTGGAACTGGCAGTACAAGTCAACACTGTGGATTTATTTAGGAGACACAAACATTGACCTTCTCTCTGCCACAAGCAACGATGCAAAGTATCTCCGCCGTCTCCTGAAGGACTCAAATGCAGTTTCAGATGGTTAACGAGCCTACAAGAGTTACAGGGACTTCAACCACATTAATCGACCATATTATCGTGGACAAGTCGACTGAAGTCAAGAGAACCGGTGTAGTTAGGACACTGCAAGCATTAAAGATCATCGTGGGCAGGTTATGACAGATCACAAAACTTGTTTTTTTTTGTGAGATTTTTTGTGCCTAAAAGTAAGGCCAAGCTCAAAACTGATCACATACCGAGAATTACTCCAAATTTGACCCCGAAAAGGCGAGTAGAAACTACTTCAAATGTTTAATTGGAATATTGCTCTAGGCATGGAAGGAGTGAATGAAATTGAGCAGTTTATTACTAGTAATATTAAGAAAATAATATTTGATGAACATGCACCAGTTGTCTGCAAACGGGTAACAAAGAAGAAAGCCCCTTGGAGAAGTGATCAACTCAAAGAACTCACTAAGACTAAGAATAAACTTAGAAATCAATATTGGAGAAACCAGACAGAGAAGTGACTGGAATCAATACAGAATTGTTAGAAACAGGTTAAAACCAGTTAATTTTGGAAAAGCTAAAAAAGACTATTTCTCTGATAACCTTACTTGTACTAAGTCTTCTAAGGAATTCTGGAGATGCCTTCGAAAGTGTGATATTGTTCCTGATAAAACGAATAAAACTCTTCAAAACAGCTTAGAGGTTAATGAAATGAATAAATATTTTGTTGAGATGGGGCTCAGGGTTGGAGGTAGATAAGGATTTAGTTAGGATTCTTGGAAGCTAATAGAAGGGGTAATGGAGAAACATTTAAATTCAAGACTATTACCGATTGATAACGTCAGATGGGCTATCGACGCAATAAAATCTCACGCTACTGGAAACGGACGAGATCTCCATCCAAATGATAAAAAGCTGTTAGCCCATATGCAATTAAAGCAATCACCCATCCTTTTGAATGAAAGCTTTAGATCAGGTACTTTTCCCAATGCTTGGAAATTTAGTGTTTATTCAACCATTGCCCAAAAAATTACCAACCCTACATCTGTACAACACTTGAGGCCAATTTTCTATCTTGCCAGCAATGTCAAAGGTGTTAGAAAAATAGTTATCGCTCAAATGAATGAATACATTGCAGATAATAAGTTTGCTTCCTAAATTGCAGTCAGGGTTTCGCAAAAAACTACAGTACCTGTTCAGCGCTGACAAATTTGTTCAGTGACATGTTTCAAGCCAAAGATCGTGGACTGCAAAACTCACTTGTACTTCTAGACTACTCCCAGGCCTTTGACTCGATCAACCATGAGATGATGCTGGCCAAAATGTGCTATATGGGCTTCGACGATAATACTGTGAGATGGGTCAAATCATACTTGGGTAGTAGGCAACAAGTCACTAAGCTGGGAAGTGACACTTCTTCGCCACTCTTCAAGCAGCGAGGTGTCCCTCAAGGATCCTGTCTGGGTCCACTTCTCTTCAATCTGTACACTTCCGATATGACAGACAGTATACAAAGCTGCACGGCTCATTTATATGCAGATGACTGTCAACTGCACTTGGCTTACGAAACCCAGCAGGATATATTTAGCTGTCAACAACATAAACACTGACCTTCAGCAAATCTCCGTATGGTCAGCGAAAAATGGGTTGAAGCTGAACGTAGGCAAGTGTAAATGTCCTGCATGTGGCACCACAAACTGTTACTGACATGATGGATGACCAAGGTTTAGTTGTCAGGCTTAACGGAGAAAGCCTGGCTGTATGTAACACTGTAAAGACCCTGGGTGTTGTGCTAGACAGTGAGCTCACCTTTACCCATCATGTCACTTACGCCATTCAACGAGCGCTTGGTCGTTTAAGAGGTTTATATAGGTTCAGAGATCTTTTACCTGAGCCTACAAAAACTTCGTCTCATGCAGTCGTTGGTTTTGTCAGTATTTCAGTACTGCTATCCTGCATACGGTAATAGTATTTCAAGGGAAAATGTCACTAGAATACAAAAGATGCAAAACCACTGCAATCCGCTTCATTTTCCAACTGAAGCGTCCGTGATCACGTGACCCCTTTCAGAACTGCT